>NC_142928.1:57397146-57449646 GCF_046866305.1 Octopus bimaculoides
TGTAGTTGGGAAGCAAGCTTCTTAACACACAGCCACACCTGCGTCTATGATATATATATAGAGAGAGAGACAGACAGACAGACAGAGAGACAGACAGACAGAGACAGATAGACAGACGGGCAGGCAGACAGACAGACAGACAGACAGACAGACAGACAGACAGACAGGCAGGCAGGCAGGCAGACAGACAGATAGATAGATAGATAGATAGATAGATAGATAGATAGATAGATAGATAGATATGCATAAAAGTGAGGCCGCACCAATACAGTCATCAATATAACGACCGTATAGTTCGAGAGAGGGACCAGTGAATCGTGAGAATATTTGGGCCTCAACGTAGCCAACGAACAGGTTCGCATTGTTGGGGCCTATTCCCGTTCCCATGGTCACTCCCGATTTTGTTGCTAAAATTCCCCGTGAACGAAAAGCAGTTGAAGGAGAGAACAAGTTCGGCCAAACGAAGAAGTGTGGCGGTGTCAAGTTGGAGTTGGGTCGAAGGCCTAGGAAGTGTTTGAGTGCAAGAAGTCCTTCGTTGTGTGGAATCACCTTATATAGACTCTTGATATCAAGACTGAAGAGAAGTTTAGAGGGGCCAGAAGGAAAGGAGAAAGAGTTGAAGAGACGGAGAAATTGGTTAGCGTCGTGGATGTGGGAGGAGAGGGAAGCCACTAGGAGTTCAAGGACACGGTCGAGGTATTTAGAGATCAATTCCGTGGGGCAGTTACAGGCGGATACGATGGAGCGACCAGGGTTGTTGGGCTTGTGGAAGGAAATAAATGGTGGGGTGCGTGGAGTGCGGACAATAAGGTTGGAGGTGGTGAGAGGGAGACGGAAGGAGGAGATGAGGTCATGGATAGTATACATATATTATACATATGAGATTTTTTTTTAATAGTTTCAAAAAACCTGAATTGGGGATTCCAGGCTAATTTATTCGCAATGAGTTTCAAAAAAAGTAACACAATCTCCACACTTCCAACATAACGTTGTACTGAGTTGTACAACAAAATATAAACTGCATAGATAGATAAACAGACGTACAGATTTGTATATTTTATATATAATGATAAATGTCAGTCAATTCTTTTCTACTCTAGGCACAAGGCACGAAATTTTGGGAGAGGAGGTCAGTCGACTAGATCGACCCAGTACGCAACTGGTACTTAATTTACCAACCACGAAAGAATGAAAGGCAAAGTCGACCTCTGCGGAATTTGAACTCAGAACGTAAAGACGGACGAAATACCGTTAAGCATTTCACCCGGCGTGCTAACGATTCTGCCAGCTTGTCGTCTTTCCTCTTAATAATATTAAAGTGAATTAGTAATACGACTCTTAAGTAAGTGCTTATTTCCTCTTTTAAATGCATTTTTTGTAATTTGTCATGTAAGAATTTCATTTCATTCATTTCACTATAAAATTACAAATATATATTTTAAAAGCCGCATATACCTATAGATAAGCTATATGTGTGCCAGTACTTTACTCTGGTGGGGGGACGTGTGTGTGTGTGCCTTTGTGCGTACATGTTTGTGTATGCACATGTGAGTGCATGTGTGGGGGGGTGTACATAATTTACTTTTGTTTAATTCTTTGAATTCCCCCTTCTAACAAAGGGCTCCATCACCGGAATTTGGATAACAAAACATGAGTCCATTTTAGAAGAATCTTGTAATTTTTACTGTTCCACTTGCGGACTGTATCATTAAAATGCATATTCCCAGGTCAACTTTAGTTTCTCAAAAAAAACTCTATCGTTTAGAGATTGTCACTCTGACATTTGCCCGAGTGTACTAAAAATTATAGGTATAAATGTACATTTATAATCTAGGGAGAGAAATGATATATTTTAAAGCAGTTAACATAAATACGCCTCATTGATTTTGTATGAAGTTATTGTGATCAATTGCCGGACAGCTACCTCTGGATTTGTATATAATTTTTTTCAGTATCTCAAGCAACTATATTAGACATTTTCTTTTGTATCTCAAGCAACTATATCAGGCCTGTTATATGTCGTTTTGTAAGGTAGTACCTTGATAATATATTTGTGCAGCTTCTGATAAGATGTGTAATACCGTCTACAGAAATATCGCAATATCACATAATTTATATTTTTGTTTGAATCTAAGGGTTTTAAGGATATCTCTTTTGTTCATTGGGTATCTTGTACTTATCTTTTGTTCATGGGCTGCAGAAACGTAGTCTTCTGTCTATGACGTGTAATGGTCACAGTCTATGAGAAATCACATTTCTTCTTCACGTTGGCATCATCACCTAGTTTACGAGAAACATCCATACAAAAGTTTTTGTGACGTGTAGAGAGCATGTTAAGTGATCAAGAACTGAGTATTTCTTGGAATTTAGTACCAACTCGTAAGAGATTGTTCTCTTCATTTGAGTGTTACTATACGACATTCAAAGGTAGCATGCACTGATCCTAAGCTTCTTCTGAAAAAGACCCTGTCAATATCACTTTTTCTGTGGAAGTATCCAATTGACGTCAGGACCTTAAGGACTTTAACATCTTTGTTTTCCCTCTATAAACAAATCAATTATTCCAAATGTTGTTATTAGTACTGAAACAGAAAATATTTTGTGGGATATTGTCTTGTAACTGAAAAGTTCTGACCGCCACAGTTTTTCCAATCTGGTTCAATATTCTTTGGTAGCTCTTACTTCGTTCCCAGCACCTTTGTAAGAGATATTTTTGTCAATCCCCAGGTATTTGAAGTATACGTTGTGGAAAAAATAGACCATTGATGTAAAGAGTTGAGGGTCTAGCAAAGAAGTTTTCGGCGTTCAGTTGTCAAATGTGAGCGTCCCTTTATCAGCTGCAAATGTCACTAAATCTCAGCTGTTTTTCAGCGTTGTATTTCGAACATAGATCTTTAGACCACGCACAAAATTATTGAGAGGTACGTGAGTATCTTTGGCTGTAGGCCTTAATCTTTTTTGTAAAAGAAATTACATTGGATTTAGTGCCAAGAAGCACAGAATGTATCTTTGGAATATTCTTTTTGAGATGTAACACCGAAGACAACCGCTCTGTTTTCAGATACTAGCGTGAGGTTTATTGAGCGAGTCGTTGTGAACCTTTCAGTGGTAGCAACTGGCAAAGCTGGTATATATGTTGAGTACAGTGACTTCAGCATTAACAAGTGGACAATAAAATCGAATGCCTTTCTGTAATTAAACCATACTGTTACAAGGGATTTACGATATTTTCTTACATCAAACAATATAGCTTTATTTCTCAAACATTGCTTGCCACATTCCCACACTTTTTTCTTTTTACCCACGTGATCATCAATCACTGTTTACTTCGTTCCACAATGGTCTTCAAGGAATTTATTGAGACAGTGTACGTTTAGTTTGTACGTAATGTTTAAGCTATCAATCGGGTTATAGTTTTTTGTCAAGTTATTTCATTCTTTACTACAAGGTTTGTCCATGCCCTGGCAAGCCGTGGTGTGTCAATCTCTTCCTTAGTTGATTTAAATATAACTTTTAGTAACTTTCTATAGTATCCAACTATTAGGCCTCTTTCTGTTACCTTTCCACTATGCAACTTTCTCTGCAACTTTAGTGTAACTTTCAAACGTCGACTATACTATAAGTCTTACTACTAATGTCGGTACCCTATTAGCCACGATACGTTCAGGGAAAGAATTTTTCTTTTTTTCTGTTCATATTTCCTCATTTCGGATCTTAAACCAAAATCCTTTTGGTGTGAAACCTTTTACAAAGATATTGTTTTTCTTCGAATTCTGGTATCCAGCTCATACATTTGAAACAAACTTGCGATTAATGTTCACTTACCAGCGGTTTTTACTCAACTATATGAATTTATGTTTTTATTAATGTCCCTTCAATGCTCTATAGATTTTTGTCAATTTTTTCACGAGATGTACTTAGTGTCCTGTGAAATTACCAATCTTATACTTTATAATATCCGATTCTGCGATGCAGGCTGCTAATGTTTTCATCTGTTGCCCATCTAGTTCTTGTTGCCTATGTTCAGTTATTTTATTACCAGGTGTACTGCAGGCATCTCCAAGGTGTTGTTTCTGAGCGATAGCAGCCGTATAGTAGTAGGTATGTATTAACAATCCAATACGTGTTATCACATATTTCATACAAACTCTACCAAACCGCTAACTTTTTACATCAGAGTGATTTTAGATTTTTTTTCTCCTGCTCACGTAGAAAATGGCCTATGATTTCATGATAGCTGATTTAATGATAAATTATTTTTTAACTGAAGATTTAAAATGCTTTTAGGCAGCATATATTCCAAAATCATCAATTATATTCCATAATCATCGAATCAATTACACAAAGTAATGTATGGGAAGAGTGTGGTGGTGACAAGAGCAAGGGTTTCTTTACATTTTTATCGGTTCTTTTATGGCATCTTTTAGATATCTTCATAAAATCAACAATTATCACATGAGTTGGAATAACGAACGCTATTTGTGGCAGCCATTTTTTTAACAAAGAAATATGGCTGATATCGAAGATGTATAGCGATGTAGTGATTTAAGTTTGGATGAGCTTCGTCCAGTAATTTTTTAACTGCTTCAAACAACCGGTAGAAGGATGTTCAAGAGTTTTCTTTTTTATAGAACAGTAGTAGATCTAATTTAAACGCAAAAACAAAGCTAAATTAGAACTCTGCTTACGTAATCTAAGACAGTTCACAGATTTGGTTGTACTTTTAGTATTGATAGTACAACATTTATCAATACCAGTGTCATTGTTATTCATGTCAATCTTAATCATAAAAACGAAAGCCCACGGGTAAAAAGTATATCTTTGTAATTCATTTTGTATAACGCTAGTTTGGTGAGTAAAAAGTGTTTTCCTTATTCATAACAGTTTTTAAGTCGACATGCTAATTGTACACGAAAACGTTCAAACACACATTTCTTATGACCCTCTCTTTCTCTCTCTCCTTCTCTCTCTCTCCTTCTCTCTCTCTCCCTCTCCCTATCTATTTATCTATCTATCTGTTTCTATCTCTATGTATATATCTATCTCTATGTATATATCTATCTCTATCTCTATCTCGCTCTTTCTGCGCGCGCGCGCGCGTGTGTGTGAACAAAATGACCCAAAATTTATTGTCCAATTCAGTAACTGTTTCCCGTATTTGAATGATGTTATATTCCAGAATTTTAAGTAATTTCTAAAATCCAAAATGAGTCCATCTGAAGGGAAATCTTATTACTTTGGCGCAAAATCACACCGTGTGAGGGAAGAACTGTATTTAATTGGTATTTATTATATCGTGCAGTGTTTACTCGTGCATAAGTCGCACTATCTTATACTTGATGACACTTATTCACGGGGAAAAGCTAAAACTATGAAGGAAGAAAAATGTTGTACCAAGATTTAACACTAAATTAGGGATGCACCTCGTACACAAGAGCGTCTTTTATACATGAGTGCATCTTATATTTGAGTGTGACTTGCACACGAGTAAATATATACATTAAGTACAAAAGATACATTTTATCTACTACTCTATTCTTTGTGAGCCGCATAATCGTTTGTAAGATAGGGGAAAACCCTGAAACTAGAACAACGTGAAATGAAGTATTTTGCTCAAGAACACAACGAATCGCCCGATCTAGGAATTGAAACCAGAATCTGACAATCATGGATGCAACACCTCTAACCCCTAAGCCACGCGCCTCCACAACTCACTTTGTAATGAATTCTAATTTCTAACATTTTATTAACTCCCAAATGGATAAAAGACAAAACAGACCCTGATGAAATTCGAACTCAATCCTAACTAAACCCTGTAGTGTTTTTTTTTTATCCAACTCTTTACTGTGTCTACCACTATTGTTGACCTAATCCATACAAATAATTATTATTTCCAACTTCGGTAGAAGGCCAGGGGATTTGGAAGCATTGTAATCGATTTAATCGGCCTCGGCACTAGACAGATACTGATTTTATTGACCCCTGGGGTTAGGATGAAAGGAAAAGTCAACTTCAGCAGAATTTAAAGAGATGTAACTAAATTGCACAAAGCGTTTTGTGCGATGCTCTACTGGTTCTACTCTCCACCGCCCTGTTCTACATAATAAATGCGAGCTTCTATACAGTCGCTTAATCTATAAGAAATAGCATCCATATAACCTTCAAATGACATCTTATCTCCAAAAATAAGAAAAAACGCATCCGATAATGTCATCATAAATAATCTTTAAAAAAGTTGAAATGTTCATATTTGGATCACATTTGATAGTAGAACTGTTCATTCAGAATCCACCTAAAGCCAAACAACAGTGACATAACAAGAAAGTGAACCAGTAAAGAAATCTCTCCATAGTCGCTTGATAGAAACAGCAGCCTAATCATACTCAGTTTTCACCCTAACGTCATAAAAAAGGGAGGGTGTATTGTGTATTGTAGTCATAGATACACTATACCATATCTGGAAGGAAAAAGATGGGAAGACATGTGGCTGGAATGCTTTTTATCAAAGGTTTGTTCGATTGAGACTGACCGGAGAAGAAACAGAATATGATTCTTATATCAGGAGACCTACAGAATAAAGTTAAGTAAGCCGAAAAACCCAACTTGAAATCCCAGAAAACTAAACACAAGTGTTCTAAACTCACCAACTTAAACTTGATATAGGTAGGATATAACTAGCACATACATACACAGAATGGAAAAGGAGCTTGATACAAATAGAGAAAATGGCTAAGTAACGACAGAGAATCTAGAAAAATACATAGAAGTATAAGCCGATTAATATGAGGAAGCATGGTATGAAATATTTTCTTACTATATAAGGAAACAATAGATTATAAATTTACAAACTAAGTACAATGAAAAACTAAAATACTAACTTAAGGCTGAGTACGAAAAAATGTTCAGATGTTTAGATAACACAAGAAAACAGTACGCAAAACAAGTAAAATCAAATCCAAATTACAGAAAAATGATGAGAGCCAATATCAAGCAAAACAAGTCTCTGAACAAAATGCCGAAACAAAAGCTGATTTTAGCAGCACCAAACCTACGTCTACCTATCGGATGGTAAAAAAAAAAACCCTATTGAAACAATGGTCAGTGTTGATATATTTAACGTAGGTGAGAATCAACAAACTAATTGTTAATAGTTATCCAATGAAAAAAAGACAGCAGCTCAGTGGTTAATATAAAATATAGGATAAAATGCTTTGTAATACAGTTCTGGCTCTCTGTACATGCTCTTTTCGAGGTCGATGAATAAAGTACCAGTCCAGAATGGTTCATTAGCACAATTGTAAGAGGGTTAGACAGAATGCTTTACAATATTTGTTCCAAATTATTGCGTTCTGAATTCTTGGCTGATAGACTTAGTATGTCTTCTGGTTTAACACCAACTACCTGGTGCTTAGGTACCTTTAGCGATGTTTACTTTGACACAATAACTGGGACTGGATCTCTGATTTGAGAATAGTTTCCACCCTCTCTCCCTCCACTTCCAGAGACTCTGAAACAAAGAAAGGGACATGTACACTTCCCTTCTCTCCCTAACTAAACGATAAATAAGATTATTCTGATACTATTTTAATTCTTTACGCAAGGACGAGAAACATCTCTCGATATTTTCCGGTAATGTTAAAGCTTGTCGGTAATGCATAGAGTTTACCGTATTTGATGAAATCGTGAAGATTGAGTCACCATGTAGATATATATAACTTCTCGTATATGCGCAAAGGACTAAAATAATATTAATTACCAAGACTTTCAAAGCCCTCCTAACATAGATGTTTGTCGCCTTTGATGATCTAATTTGAACAGCTAAGTCGACGTCTGTATAGGGAGCGTTTACAGAAGATTGAAGTCGTGAAGAGGAAGGCTCAGAAAAATTGGCTTATGTAGCATCTGAAATAGGACAATAGGAATGATGAGCGGAAGAGAGATATAGTGCATTGTGTGCATGCTTGGCTGGTAACGGTGTCTAGATTGCTAGTTCAGAAGAGCAAATGTCATTGAAGTAATGGTAGAAGAGACAGATATGGTGTGTGCGCGTTTGTGTGTGATTGTAGGGACTGTAGTGTATCAATGAGTAAATATTTGTCAATTAGGTGAATGTCATACTTCTGGACGTAGTCTATGATGTTAATGCGTCCAATATCAACATCATAACAGATGTTTGAGGCAGAAATGTTAGTTTTGCTTTTGTTTTGCAGTTTTTTGGTATTGTTACATAAGCAAAACCAAAAAAGTCACTTTCGGTCTTAAATTTGATCGCATCCGATTTTTTCCTTTGGGATTATCTTAAAGAAAGAGATTACTTAAACAAGCCCCAAAATATTCCCGGGACTGAGGTATAATACTCCCTAAGAAATAAGAGTTATGATTCGTTACGAACTACGAACTGTCACAGAATGTTGCCCGGAAAGGTTTCGATTCGCAAAGCGAAAACTGGAAAGTATTTGCGAATGTTATATACACAGTAATTTCTTAGGTCCAGATATATATTAAAAGGAAATGTCTTTACTATTTTCTATCAAAAAGTTACTTTGTATAAGTGAAGTGGACTAAATAGCTTGCGATATTTTGTTACTTTTGTTAACGTATTAACAGCCAATCCACTGTGATCTACTTTGCCTTTCTTCCTTCCAGGGTCGATAAAGTACTTGTCAAATACTGGAGTTCGTAAAATCAACTCTTCCGATTCCCCAGATTTGAGGGTTTATGCCTGTCTAAGAAAATAATCTTATATCAGTGATGTTACCAAGGATTTGAAAAGCTGAGGCCTAATATTTGTAATGATCCAAGATATGAGGGGCAGTTGTTCATGTGAAGTAAAGATGTGCTACAGGTTCTATCTCAAACAGCAGGCTTCAGGTTTCGACATCTAATTCATATGTAATATCGTCGAGCATATTACATATTGACTATAAGCATTCCACTCATGATCGTACTTTACACTGAATTTACCCATATGCGGTCCTTCCTGACAGTAAGGTCCAATTTGAAGATCTAGAGATTTGAACGAGATATCTAACAGACGACCGACTTCCACCTTTTACAGTACGATGTTTATAAGATAGAAACCTGACGGCGCCTCTTGTTTTAGAACAGAGATAATTCTTCGGGTTGTTCTTACGATTATTGCTGTTGTTACTGTTGCTGCTACTGCTTCTAGTTGGTACTGGGTAAGAAAATCAAACGGACCTACAGTCTAAGGCGTCCCAGCCATAGTCATCGCCTCATATTTTCATACAACATATATTCTGTGCTAGACAACAATATCCAATGAGCGTTCTTCCTTTTTATTCAACAGTGGTAAAGTGTCATCTGTGGTGAATTTGACTGTTATTAATTAATAAAAATATGGAACTCTGACATCCTGGAGTCTGGTTGCTAAAATGTTCCATGTATGTGCGAATTTATACGTGAGTGTAAATGTGTCTGCGCTCGTGTGAGTGTATGTATCAATACATGTATATATATGTATGTGCTAAATGCAAACACACACACACACATACGTAGGTGTCCAACAAAGAGAATGAGTGCTCAACGCCGCATTGGTGGATAAACATTCTTTATTTATGCATTAAGGCCTTAATACACAAATAAAGTGTGTATCTGGGGTGGTTGTATGTGTGTGTATATATATATATATATATATATATATATATATATATATACATACATATACACCCACACACATATACATACATATGTGCATGCACACATACATATACTTGAATATATGTGTGTGTGTGTGTGTGTGTGTGTGTGTGTGTGTGTGTGTGTGTGTGTGTGTGTGTGTACATGTGGTTATGAGTGTTTGTGCGCGTGTGTGTGTGTAAATTTAAGATTTTCTAGTGACCTCAACATCAATTAATTTCATGTTATTATTGCTAAGACGCTATGCCATTCTCCAAACGTTTTCTTTACAAAATATTTTTTCTCTCCTTGATTCCCGCCTTAAATAGTGATCGTTCCTCCCCCCACTGCCCCACTTTCCCCCTCTTACTCCCTTCATTTCCACCTCTTATGCTTCTCATACTCATCATAGTTTTCTGTTCCACCGCTTCCCATTTCAACAACTCTCTGCTAATCGCCTACAGTAGAAGCATTGAGCATTTAAAGCGACGCCATTATAACAACGGAATTCCCTCCGGCTTTGCTCTATGTTACACAAGAGGCCAATTGATTTGCACATCATTTGATGGTGATCAGATGAATCATGAAAAGTATAACATAACGACAGTGACAGTAACGGTGGCGGTGATGACGACGGCAACGACACGACGACCACGACGACGACGATGATGATGATGATGATGATGATGATGATGTCAGTAGTGGTGGTGGTAGTGATGGTGGTGGAGGTGACAGTAGTTATTTTGCTGATAGTAGCGCCGATGGCGGTGGTGGTAGCAGCGGTGGTAGTGGTGATGGTAGTTGTGATAGTGGTATCTAATGTGGTCTCTGTGATGACGATGGTGGTGGATGCGGCTGCAGTGGTGCGATAGAGGTGGTGATAGTGGTGGTATTGGAAGCGGTGGTTGTCATCGTAGCCGTAGTACCGGCAGTTGTTGTTGTTGTTAATGATGATGATGATTGATGGTGTGGTGGTGTGTTGGTGGTGGTGGTTGTGGTGGTGGTGGCGGTTTATATTTTCGTTGTGCTGAAGCTAATGCTTATCATTGTGATTGCTAAGATCTAGAAATGATGGTCGTAATGGTGCAAGATGGCTGGTAGTGGTGGCGATGGTAGTGGTAGTAGTAGTAGTAGTAGTAGTAGTAGTAGTAGTAGTAGTAGTAGCAGCAGCAGCAGCAGTTGTTGTTGTTGCTGCTGCTGCTGCTGCTGCTGCTGCTGCTGCTGCTGACGCCACCGTTGTTGTTGTTGTCTCTGTAAGGTGAATGGGTGGGGAAAACGATCACTATTTAAGGCGGGAAATCAAGGAGATAAAAAAACGCATTTTGTAAGGAAAACGTTTGGAGAATGACATGGCGACGTAGTAATACTTACATGAAAACTAATCAATGTTGAGGTCGCTTGAACTTCCTTTATTTACTCTTTGTCGTCTTTTATCTTTTACTGGTTTCAGTCGTCAGACTGCAGCCTTGCTGGGACACCGCCCTGAAGAATTTTAAGCCGAGCGAATCGATCCCAGTGCCTTTTGTTTTGTTTTGGGTACTTTATGGTTATCCCACTCCCATTAAAAAATTGTGTATATCTTCCCACTCCCCGTAATATGAAAAATATCGGTGCTTTTGGTCATCTCCCCAACCTGAAAAAATGTTTAACCCTCAATAAAACAAAAAAGAAATGGAAAAATCAATAAAAATGAAAACTGGAAAAATTAATAAACAGAAAAACTAAAAAGAAAATTAATAAACAAGAAAACTAAAACAAAATTAATAAACAGGAAAACTAAAACACATTAATAAACAAGAAAACTAAAACAAAATTAATAAACAGGAAAACTAAAACACATTAATAAACAAGAAAACTGAAAAAATTAATCATCTTATTGAATCTAATAACATTTTTATAACAAATCATACCCTGCCTATTGAGGAGGCCAAACGTCAACAATGTGTTGAAGTATTGAATCAAAAGGATCTCTTTTAATCCAATCTCTTCTCCCCACAAACTCAATTTTTTTAGTGGGGAAGTAACCCAATTTTTAATGGTAAATTTTTAATGGGGGTGAGATAACCAAAAAGTACCTTGTTTTGCTTTTCTTAAATCTGGCACATATTCTACTAGTTTTTTCTTTCTTTTATTTTTTGTTGCTATATTACAGGGATGTAAACAAGCCAACAACGGTGGTCAAGTGGCGGTTGTGCGAGAGAAACACGGTCAGACACACACACACACACACACACACACATATATACATATATATATATATATATATATATATATATATATATATATATATATATATATATATATATATGTGCAATGTTATTACCAGTTCAAATACGCCTGCGGCACGTTCGAACCCGTAAGCAAGCCATTCACTGATTTTGGGGGGGGTTGTCATGGAGAAAATTTCTCGGTATAGACAAATGGTGTAAATACACAAAAATCAGCTCACACCGCGACCTTAGAATTTAATTAGATTAGAACAGATGGCAGAGTCTTCTTGACAATTTATTTATTAGCTTCTATGTTGCAGTAGAGACAACATGTTCTTTGTCTATCTCCTTAACTTGGAGATTTTAGGTATTATTATACTAATGTGTTCATCTGTTCTAATTTAATTAAATTTTATGTCTTTGTGCAGCTGAGGATTGCTCTGCATTTTAAATTGATGTAATGATTACATTGTTCAATTAAATGAAGTTGCATGAAACGATCGTACTGTATTACCTCTGGATATCCTTGTTGCTTATTTTGATTTTAATCACCTTACTTTGAAATTGTATGGATAATACCGTACTAAATTCTGATGCCTCAACTTAAGTACCATAAGACGCTTAGCCCTATGGACGACTCAAGTCTGACGAGTGGTGGTGGTGGTGGTGGTGGTGGTGGTGGTGGTGGTGATTATGGTAGTGATGATGAGAACAATGAAGCTAGCGATGCTGATGTTTTCTCTATTATTATTGTTGTTGTTGCTGATCAAGCAAACCTATGTTTAAAATGGATTTAACTGTGACCATCACATCTTTTTTTCTATATCCATAACTATCATAATTATGAAATGTGTGTGGGTGTGTGTGTGTGTGTTTTTTAAGGCTAGTAGGCTGTGATTTGATGAGACTTGGCTATTTCTAGTAGACTGAATGTTATTGTTTTGTAGTGTACAGAACCGTCAGAATGCATAAGGCGGCGAGTTGATAGAATTGTTAGCACACCGGCCGAAATGCTTAACGGTGTTTCGTCTGTCTTTACGTTCTGAGTTCAAATTCCGCCGAGGTCGACTTTGCCGTTCATCCTTTTGGGGTCGATAAATTAAGTAACAGTTGCGTACTGGAGTCGATTTAATTGACTGGCCCCCCCCCTCCCCCAAAATTTCGGGCCTTGCGCCTAGAGTAGCAAAGAATATTGGCAGCGTATCGACTTTTATCTATCAATTATTATAAATGGTTCTGTTGATGATGATGATGATGATGACGAAAACAATAATAAGTGTTGTTTGTACTTTTATATTTGATAATTTTGTTCCAAGACATTCAATACAATTATTGCATTGATAAATATTATAAACCATAATGATTCAACTAGGAATACGAACTGAAATACATTATATGACATTGTTGAACGCTTGTATGAGGAAGGTGTTTTGAACACTCCTGAGACCTAACTTTCGTCAAATAATTCCCGATATTATTCTACAACCATAAAATTATATTCATAAAACAGTAAATATATATTTCTTCCATATATGTGCGCGCGTGTTGTGTATGTGTATACGTGTGTGTATGCGTGTGTCTTTGTATGTGTGTGTGCGAATATGCGCACGAGCCAGTGTGTGTATCTAACTCTCTCTCTCTCTCTCTATATATATATATATATATATATATATATATATATACATATATATATGTATGTATGGATGGATGGATAGATGGATGGATTGATATATATGACGTGATGCATGTATGTATATGTATATATATATATGTATATATATATATATGTGTGTGTGTGTGTGTGTGTGTGTGTGTGTGTGTATAATTCTTTTATTCTTTTATTTGTTTCAGTCATTTGACTGCAGCCATGGTGGAGCTTAGCCTTTAGTCGAACAAATCTTTGTCGAACAAATTCTTTGTGAGCCTAGTACTTATTCTATCGGTCTCTTTTTGCCGAACCATAAAGTTACGGGGACGTAAATACATCAACATCGGTTGTCAAGCGATGGTGGTGTGACAAATACAGACACACAAATACATATACACATATATATATATATATATATATATATATATATATATATATATATATATATATATATATATATATATATATATATATATACGACTGGCTTCTTTCAGTTTCTGTCTACCAAATCCACTCACAAGGCTTTGGTCGGCCCGCGTCTATAGTAGAAGACACTTGCCCAAGGTGCCACGCGGTGGGATTGAACCCGAAACCATATGGTTGGGAAGCAAGCTTCTTACCACACAGCTACTAATATATGTATGTATGTTTGTATGTATGTATGTATGACATCACATACATGCATGATATACATACATGGAAAAAATTTCTATTTACTGATTTAATGAGTGTGTGCAGAAAAAAAATTATTTGTTTATTGAACATATGATATTTTCTCTTTCATTCCAAAGTGCATCCATGTCTTCTAGTCTCTTGCTAAAAGGTTATCTCTTAACTTTAGAGAAGCCTCTTACCTGCTATTCTTCGACTAAGCTAACTCTATAAGTAGCAGTCACCCACCTAATATATTTGCTGTTTGTTTGTGTTCCAACTCAACTTCACTTGACCACACACACGCACAAACATCAAAACCTTTAACAAAATTTCCCTTATTCACAGAGTTATCAAAGCCATAACTCCGATTTGTGCAAGCAAATAAAATAACACAGATTGTCAAAGTGTTCTTACCATTATTTTCAAATAGTGTGCCCCAAATGTACAACCTATGCACATTAAAACTATTCGATATTTTTCTCTGTAGAAAGATCAAGTCTTCACCCCATCCTCTGAAGTAATTTACAGCTATTCCGATCCTCAATGAAAGCAATCTTTCCGATTATGCCTTCTACCCATTGCCCATTGTCACTTCCCAACATCTTGGAGATGATGAAGATAGTTGTCAGCAACTTCTTTCATCCTTTTCAGTCGCTTTCTCTTCTGTACAGTTTTTTGAACAACCAGATATATTGGAGATTCGTTCATCAATGTCATGCACCAGTGAATTCTACACTAGAGAACTGCACTAAAAACAATGTTGTTACTTTAAACATAAGCAAAACTTTTTATCAGGGTGAGTACAGAAACTTTTAAACTTTCAAGCAAAATTGCTGCTTGTAAGCTCCGCCTTCTCTCTCTCTCTCTCTCTCTCTCTCTCTCTCTCTCTCTCTCTCTCTCTCTCTCTCTCTCTCTCTCTCTGAGCCCTTCTTTCAGACTGTTCTTTCAAAGTTCGACCACATTCTTCAACAGTTCCAAAACAATGTATCTATACATTAAAAAAGAGAAAACTCATCTCTAATAAATACTCTACCTTCTATATTACTTTATAAGTCTCTAAATCTTAATAGGTCTCTCAATCTCTTGTGGTATTGCTTGATGAACACACATCTAGGGTATACTCAAAGCAAGGTCTCGAAAGTTAGAGCCCATTTTCAGAGTTATAAAATACTTCAGCCTTCAAAAATTTGCTGTCCTACACAATACGCACAAAAACGTCCCAAGTATTAGGGATTACGTTACTGCTACACTCACAAATGTCCTAGAACTCATCCAATAAAAAAAACCCAATTAGCTGATTAGAAAAGATTTCCTCAAAAGAATACTGCAGCCATAAGTCGACAGATGTGCTGTCTATTCAGGGCTAAAAAATACATCTGCTCTGATATGCTGCTGACTCTCGGCAAGACACTAGTGTTGTCAACATTGTCAACATTACCGGCATAACTAAACAGCTATTTACATAAATAATTGTAGGTCGATTTCCATCCACCTAATAAGCAAACCTTTACTCGCCGACCTAACGAAGGAACTTCAGCTTGGTCGCTGGACCTATTAGAAATAGCAGCCAAACCTCACTCAAATCATACCTTACTTTTGTTTGTCTATATGAAAAAGTGACATTGATTAATGTAGCCCAAGACACACTACTAAAACGATAAGGCGGTCACGGCTGGAATACCCTTCGCTATACGTTTGCTCGACCACAATTGACCTGGTGCTTCACAAGACCATAACTCATCACTGCTCCAGTCAACAGACCCCTGCTAAATTCTTCCAGTGTTTATTTTACAATTATTAACACTGTTCCTGCCACACAACACTTTCAAATTGTATACCTGCCTCGCTCAAATCTAATTTCATGTCTTTACTTCTCTGTTTGTGACCCCTCATATATCACCCTCTAACTCTGTACTAAAATCTTTCTCAAAACCTTCATTCCCAGAATAGCAGCATTCTAGAACTCTTTTCTTGTTCATGTTCGCTTAACAGAGAGTTTTGCTAAAATTTTAAGCTGAAAATTAACCGCTGTGACTTCAGTAGTCTGGAAGAGCATTAGCGAGATATGTCCATTGCACCTGCGCCTTTAGTTCTCGTTAGCATTTTTGCTATCTTTATACAATGGCGTAGCTAGAGTACGTGCCGTCCGAAGCAGCTCTTGAGTTGGTTCACTACCCTGAGTCTCCAAGGTGATACAGGCTTATACAGCAGACCCAAAAGTATCGTCTCCATAAAAGCGTCGCTCAGGGCGGACTGTCCTCTCACCCCTTCCACCACCACTAGCTACGCTACTCATTGTGTATCAACTTTGCTGTCCATAACTAGAGTCTATAGGATGGGGAGGGATTATCCGGTATATTGTCCACAGTCCAGAGATTCAAAGAAAGGGTCTGCTTGCACTTCCCTAAAAATAACTGTCACAACTCCCTTCAATTTTGAGACGATACCTTTCCCCACCCAGGAACCTGAAAGTAGTTTTATTCAGGTTTACTAAATTTCTCTTGAAGGCCATGTCTAGAACTACATTATTTGATGTCTCTTTGTCTTATTTACAACTTCAGGATGTGTTTTCAGGAAGAGTCGGCTGCTAATTCTCACGTTTCCTAAGAGGTGGTACTACATCAACACTTCTGTACGTATAGACGTTATTCCCATTAACCATGATATGGTAGCAAAAATAGAAAAATAGTTAGTGGTGATTCAGATATAATAATAATAATAATAATAATAATAATAATAATAATAATAATAAACTGAATAGAACAGGGTATGGCTATAAAATTGACAACTGAATAGAACAGGGTATGGCTATAAAATTGACAACAAGAAAATAAGCCATCTATTTTATATGGATGATTTAAAGCTATATGGCAAAGATGATGAAGAGCTTCAGGGACTATTACATACTGTGAAAGGATTCAGCGATGATATCGGGATGGAGTTTGGCCTTGAAAAGTGTGCCAAAGCCACTTTTAAGAAAGGGAAACTAGTAAAGTCATGTTCAATAGAATTAGATGTCGAAACAGTAATAAAAGAACTTGAGCAGGAACAAACATATAAATACCTAGGAATAAATGAAGGCTCTGGTATCCAGCATGCAAGCATGAAAGAGAAGGTTAGGAAGGAATGTTATAGAAGAGTTCGAGCAGTTCTGAAGTCTGAGCTGAATGCTTATAATAAGGTGTTAACCATAAATTCCTTAGCAGTCCCAGTTGTTCTTTATAGCTTCAATGTGCTTAACTGGAATACCAGTGAAATAGTCAGAATTGATAGAAAAATCCGCAGGCTACTGACTTGTAATAAGATGCACCATCCAAAGGCAGACGTGGATCGTCTTTACCTCCCCAGAGCTCGGGGAGGTCGAGGCTTGATCCAGCTTGAACTTACGTACAAAACCACCACAATCGGACTGGCCAAATACCTTGAAACAACCAACGATTGGATGCTGAAACTTGTTGAAAAACATGAAAGACCGAAAAGACTTCACTCTATTCTGAAAGAGAGCAAAAAATTCGCTACCGAACTCTTAGATACCCACCAGCTTGATCAGGTTGAAGGAAATGCGCCAACTGCTGCTGCAAAGAAAATAAAATTAATTGCAAAGACAAAAGCACATGAAAAATTAGCTAGCAGATGGGAACAGAAACTTCTGCATGGCAAGTATGTGGCTCGTAGCAAACAAGCTGATGTCGACCAGAAACGCACGCATCAGTGGTTACGAAGTTCAGGGCTAAAAGCAGAGAGTGAAGGTTTCATATTGGCTGCTCAAGACCAAAGCTTATTAACCCGGAACTACCAAGCCAATGTGATAAAAAATGGAGCTGACCCAAAATGCCGATTTTGTAACGATGCGATTGAAACTATAGACCACCTAATCTCAGGGTGTAGAGTGTTAGCACCTGTAGAATATAAAGCAAGACATGACAGAGTTGGCCAGTATTTACACTGGACAATATGTCAGCATTATAAAATCAAAAGCGCTGACAAATGGTATAAACACCATCCTGAAGCTGTGACTGAAGGAGAAAATGTATCGATTCTCTGGGACTTCCCCGTACATACCGACAAGACTATAAAAGCTAATAAACCGGATATTATCATAAAAGATCAGACAAAGAAGACGTGTTTATTAATTGACATGAGTATTCCCTGTGATCATAATATAGTGGCGAAAGAATTTGACAAGATCAGTAAATATAAAGACTTGCTAATAGAAATTGAAAAAATGTGGCACCTCAAGGCGACTACCATACCAGTGATTTTAGGATCTCTAGGAATGATAAAAAAAGGTACTGAAATCTATTTGAAAATGATACCAGGCTTACCATCTCTACAGGAGGTGCAAAAAATCGTGCTAACTGGAACGACTCATGTACTAAGAAGAGCATTATCGCTGTGAAAACAACATCCATTCAGGATTTTTTTTTTTTTTCTTAAATACATGTTTTACCTATGAATTTGCGTGTGTAAATTGGGAATGCATACAACGTTTCTCTGCCCTAGGTGTACGGAAAACACTCGGCGAGAAATGGGAAAAAATTTGAAGAAAGAAGAGAAAAAAACATAATAATAATAATAATAATAATAATAATAATAATAATAATAATAATAATAATATATATTTAGGTGCTAAATAACCACCTAAGGGATATTAAATATTCAAAGAATTTACTGGGTTTTTTTTAACTATATAAATAACAATGTTATGAACTATTGCGCATAACAAATAGGTAAATAAATAAATAAAAGAAACATACAGTTTATCAATATATAAATATAAATTAGAAATAGAAACCAAAATAATAAATTGAACAATTAAATAATTTAATTGTTAAATGATAAATTTAATTTTGTTATTTCATACAAAGAAATGACACATCTAGTAAATTACAGCTGTTTCTACACTCTTAATAAAAAACAGCTTTTCAAGAATAATAATATACCGTTTTAAATATAATGGGGTTTCATCAGACAGACATGTCTTCTTAAATATCTTACGAAATGATATTTAAGAAGATATATCTGTTTGATGAAACCTGTTTATATTTAAAACGGTATTTTATTGTAGTAAAGATTGTTTGCAAACATAACATGGCAGTCCTGGTTTAGGACGAATGTTGCTGTGATTTAGCCCCAGGAGACATCGTCTCTAGCTGGCTATACAACACGATTTATGTCCTTATATTTTTTTTTTATTCTTGAAAAACCTGTTTTTATTAATGGCGTAAAAATAGTTGTAATTTACTAGATGTGTCATTTGTTTGTATAAAATAATAAAATTGAATTGAATTCATCATTTAATGATTAAATTAGTTAATTGTTCAATTTATAAATTTTGGTTTCTATTTCCAATTTATATATATATGATAGGCCCGTTTCAGCTTCCATCTGCCAAATCCACTCGCAAGGCTTTCGTCGGTAGAAGACATTTACCGCTCAAGGTACCACACTGTGGAGCAAGACCTGCAACCACGTGATTGGGAAGCAAACTTCTTTGCCACGCAGCCATGCCTGCACTTACGGAGAGGACTTATTTCTGTTTCATAGCGAAAAATATTTATAAGGAATCTAAAATAATGCAATTAATCTCAGCAACTTCTAGGGAAAGAACCTTCTATAAATTAAAAAACAATTATTTCACCTTTCCTATTCGTTATTTATTTATTGAATAAGGCGGAAATGAAGACTTCTACTTATAGTTTACTAATACCTAGTCAGAACTCAAACAAGCAACGATTCAGAAAGTTTAGTGTAACATTAATTGTTAAATTTGTACTTCAGGAAACACACACACACACACACACACACACACACACACACAAGTACCATTGTGTGCATTCTTTAGCTATCGTAGTCAAGGCTATGCTGGAGCAACTCCTTCATACGCACGTACCTTCACAGACACACAAAAACATACCACACAAGCACACACACAAACACACGCACGTACACATACACACATACATACATACATACATACATGTGCTATTGAAATTGTATTTTTTATAAATAATTGAAAGATTGCATTGTTGTTGTTGTTTTTGTATGTATGTGTGTGAACGCGAGTGAGCGTGTATGTAAGTATACCTGCACTTATATACATGCATATTTGTATATATATATGTTTGCGAGTGTGCATGTATGTGAGAAAGTGAGAGAGAATTAGGAAATATGATAGAGAGTGAGAGAAAGGCAAAGAGAGAGAGAAAGAGGACTGTTAAGAGCTGCAGAAGGTATATGTTATACATTAACAGCACGTGTAATTAATTCACCAAGGAAAATAATGTTGTTTGTCATTGCACTTCATTCAAAGACTTGAATAAGACTTGAATGAACAGACTGTCTCAGCTTGTGAATCATTTCTTGACATATACTGAAGTTTATTTATTTGTTTACATAGGTCAAGTAAAAAAATAATAATGATAATAATAATAATAATAATAATAATAATAATAATAATAATAATAATAATAATAATAATAATAATAATAATAATAATAATAAATAAATAAACAAAATACGTTATTTAACTTTATTTTAATTTTTATTTTTCTTCATCATTCCTTGTTAAACATTTTTTTTTTCTCTTCTTGTTTGAAACTTCGTTTATTTATATTTATATTCTTGTGAATGCCTAAGTAAACTCAATCTATGTCATTAAAATTATGTTTGATTTGTTTGTCTTTCTTGACGTTCTCTATTCACATCTATAAACATGCATATATATATATATATATATATATATATATATATATATATATATATGCTCAGGTATTTGCAATGTGTACCGATGTGAGATTGAAAGCGCGCGTATACACGAATATATATACATACATAAATGTGTGCGTGTGTGTGTGTGTGTGTGTCTGTGTATGTGTGTGTCTGTTTGTGTGTGTGTGTCTGTTTGTGTGCGTATGTTGTGTGTGTGTGTGTGTGTGTGTGTGTGTGTGTGTGTGTGTGTGTGTGTGTAATGTGTGCATATACGCACGCGTATGTCTCCATTTTGTGTGCGCGAATGCGTGTTTGCGTTTGTGCTTCTCTGCACGAGTATACATGGTGTATACACGGCAGTTGTATAAGTAAGATTCTGTACCTATTTGTATATCCTTTCATGTGTGTGTGTCTGTGTGTGTGTATGCGTGTGTGTGTGTGTGTGTCTGTGTGTGTGCGTGAGTCTGTTTGTGTACGTGTGTGTGTGTGTGTTTGTGTGTGTGTGTGTGTGTGAGTGCGTGTGCGTGCGTGTGCGTGTGCGTGTGTGTGTGTCTGTGTGTGTGCGTGAGTCTGTTTGTGTACGTGTGTGTGTGTGTGTTTGTGTGTGTGTGTGTGCGTGCGTGTGCGTGTGTGTGTGTGCGTGTGTGTGTGTGTGCGTGTGTGTGTGTGTCTGTGTGTGTGCGTGTGTCTGTTTGTGTGCGTGTGTTGTGTGTGTGTGTGTGTGTGTGTGTGTGTGGTTAAATACACAAGTGGTGAGTATCAAATCAGTTTGACATCGAACGATTCGTATCTTCTAATTACTCGTTTGCTTAATATTATAGGTAGGGGTTATTAAATTTTCTGTTCTGAAAGAAATGTAAAGATTTACTGAGCAGTCACCTACACCTGTAGTCATCATTACAGTGAATGGGATGCTATCTCGTTGTGTTATCAAAATACTTTCATCAAAGGAAAGGAGCTCTCATTATATTCTGTTCCATTCTGTAGTTACTGAAATATCCTGCACCAAACAAGCCATTATCAACCACAACCCAACTTGATTAAGTCATTGATAAGTATATAAGGGTGTGTGTGTGTGTGTGTGTGTGTGTGTGTGTGTGTGTGTGTGTGTGTGTGTGTGTGTGCGTGTGTGTGTGAATGGGTGTGTGCGTGTGTGCATGCCGATAGATAGATAGATAAACATAATTACATATATACAGAGAGGACCAAACACAAACACACACAAACATGTATGTATGTATGTATGTATGTATGCATGTATGTATGTATGTATGTATGTATGTATGTGTGTGTATAATTATCTGAAAGGAAATACATTATTGCATAACTGCAAGTGGAAAAAAAATAAATTCATTGCAATAAATACAAAAATAATTAAAATTACTATATGTACTCTATCAACTTTAACAATGATCTGAGAGCCGTTTTGCATCATTCTTTGATCTGCTAAAAATAGTAAGCAAATGTGTCTTGCGAGAGGTACATCTTATTTTTTAGGTGTAGGTGCGGCTGTGTGGTTCCGAGTTCAGTCCCACTGCGTGGCATCTTAGGCAAGTGTCTTCTACAATAGCTTTGGGCTACCTAAAGTTTTGTGAGTAGTTTTGGTAGTCAGAAACTGAAAGTAGCCCATAGTATATACATGTGTGTGTGTGTGTGTGTGTGTGTGTGTGTGTGTGTGTGTGTGTGTGTGTGTGTGTGTGTGTGTGTGTGTCCAAACGTCGCTTGACAACCGGTGCTGGTATATTTACGTCCCCGTAACTTAGCGGTTCAGCAAAAACACCCATAGAATAAGTACTGAGCTTTAAAAAAAGAAGTACTGAGGTCGATTACTTTGACTAAAATTCTAAGGCGCTACCCCAGCATGGCCGCAGTCTATTAAATGAAACAAGCAAAAGATAAAAGATTAATCTCTCTGAAATCATATGATGACGAGATCGTCAGTTTCCTTTGCATCGTCAGACTTTTCAAATTTTACGTGATCTGATCAATAAATATTCGGACTCTTGTCATAGTAACGAAGCTAAAGCATGAAGCGTGAAGCCGCTTGGTACACATTGACCTCGAACTCTGCTGTGCATATATACTAAGTTTTAACGTTCTTCATCACTTCCGCTGTTTACAGTAGTGTTTGGAAGGAAGGTGTGTAGCGTGTGATCATCGCATTGACCATGACTAAGAAAGGTGAGCTGAGAATCTGCATCAAATTTTGCCAAAAGCTTGCCGATACCTGCTCAGAGACCTACGCAAAGTTTTCAAAAAGCTTTCGTCTTTCTCGACACAATCAAGGAGATCTTGTGCAACTGAAACACGAGTGTATTCTTGGTCAGCTGAAAGCAGTTTTGGCACAAACTTGGCAGACATGCGTCTCATACCCAAATCTTCAGTGATAATGGACTGAACTGAACCGTAACTAATCAGCACATCCTCTGATAAGTCATGGGTAGTGATTCGATGATTTCCCCTTACAGCTGCGCGCACATCTGCGATGTTTTTCTCAGTTCTGCTGGCTGCGGATCTCCTAGAATGTTCGTCAATATCGACATATTTTCGCCTGAAACACTCGTACACTTATGTGCGGCTCATACACTCCTCTCCACACAGTTTCTGCAACTTTGCATAAGCCTCTAAACAGGTATCGTCATGACAACTTTCTGTGTCATGGTCAATGCGATGATCACACGCTACACACCTTCCTTCCAGATACTGCTGTAAACAGCGGAAGTGAGCTAGAACGTTGAAACTTGGTGCGCATATACAGCAGAGTTCAAGGTTAATTTTTGCCGAGCAGCTTTACTTTATGTGCTTTAGATTCGTTACTATGGCAACAGTCCGGATACTTATTGATCAGACTTCGTAAACACTGATGCAATTTTGCATGCCAATGACAAAAAACACTTTCAATTTTCATAGTAATTAATAATTGTTTCTTATTGTAGTACAAGGCCAGCAATTTTGAGGAGTGAGAAAGTTGATTACATTGACTCCAGTGCTGAACTGGTACTTATTATATCGCCCTCGAAAGGATGCAAAACAAGGTCGACCTTGCCGGAATTTGAACTGAGAACGTAAAAACAGATGAAATGCCACTAACCGACGTGTTAACGATTAATATTAAAAACGTTACACATCTTAAAAAATTTAGAATTTTATGCTGAAAGTCGCATTTGTCGTTTGACAATAAAATTGTCGTCTGTTTTCAGTCTTTTCTTGTTTTTTCAGTCAGGTATTGTTTGAACTAGTACGGCAAGCTATGATTTTTATGTTGTCTTTATTAAATTCTTCTTTTTTTTTCTTTTTTTCTCACAAAATGAGTGTTTCGGGAATGAATGTCGGGAACTCGTTGGGTAATATGAAGACGGAGCAATTTATTTTACTTTTTATTTATTTGTTGTTATGTTTTAAAAAACAAAGGAGTGATACTGAAGAAATTGTGTCGCAGCGTATATACCATAAACATGGACGTGGTTGACTGCAACGTCTATTAACGCTACACTAAAAATAAATGCCACGAATGTATGTCTGTGAGAAGAGGCAAAGGGGTTGGAAGGTAGTAGTCTTCTTCTTTAAACTGTGGTTCTATTTCTTTATTCCTGGGTGAATGAACTGACCACTGTTCGTTTCTGTGTAGAGGACTTGAGAATTACAGAGCACAGTTTTTTTATTACAACTATATCCGCGAAGTATGTGCGAACGACCTATACTCTACAATCCATTAAAGATTGGTGGTCCAGGAACACTTGTCGAAATTGACGTGACTGTGTCCTTTAGAAGAAAATACAATCTGGAAAGACTACTGGCATGAACGTTAGGTTTTCGGTAGTACGTGTCGCGAGACACGACAGGTATTCCTCCCATATGCTAGGAATGCGATGCGACTTCCGCGATGTTGATAATGAAGGCCCTCCCTCCCCCCACCTCGATTGGCTAAAATTTCAAACTTTTGAGATTTGTAACTTATTATTTTCTATGAAAAATGGATGTGATTTGTGTCATTAGCATGTACAATTACATCATTGTTAGAATTTGAAAAAGTTCTAACGGTACGAAGGATATCACGAAGATCCATTGCGTCTTTAAAAATGGAAGGACATATTGAAAACCGTTGATTATATTTATTTTAGGTATATTATATATATATATATATAAAAGTATATCATATATATGTGTATGTGTATACATGTGTGTGTGGTGTGTGGGGTGTCTCCCTGTCTGTGTCTGTGTGTGTCTGTGTGTGTCTGTGTGTATGTGTGTGTATGTGTGTAGATAAATATATATAAAGGTAGAGAGAAATAAATATAATATTAAGGCGTGGCTGTGTGGTAAGAAGGTTGCTTCCCAACCACATGATTCCGGGTTCGGTCCCACGGCGTGGCACCTTTGGCAAGTGTCTTCTACTATAGCCTCGGACTAGCCAAAGCTTTGCGAGAGGATTTGGTGGACGGGAACTGAAAGAAGCCTGTCGTTTGTACTGTATATATATGTATTATGTCTGTGTGTCTGTGTTTGTCCTCCGACTATCGCTTGACAACTGATGTTGGTGTGTTTACGCCCCGTAACCTAGCGGTTCGGCAAAAAATGAACCGATAGAATAAGTACTAGGCTTACAAAGAATAAGTCCTGGGGTCGATTTGTTTGGCTAAAGGCGGTGCTCCAGCATGACCGCAGTTAAATGACTGAAACAAGTAAAAGAATATATATATATATATATATATATATATATATATATATATATATATATATATATATATATATATAGTACAAAAATAAAAAGATAAAAACGAGGTATAAAAATAAACAAGATGTATTAAGGTAACACTCAGGAAAATTGGAAGAAGTCTTTGACGTTTCGAGCATACGCTCTTCTAAGGAAATAATAGATGAGGAGAGAAAAAATAGAAATAGATACATTTGATAATATTGTTCCAGATGTACTACGTCGGAAATATGATGAAATAGTCATGGCTAGAACGCTTTTGATTATAGCTCTACTCAATTAGAATTAGCAGGATATTTTTATACAGAAACGGCAATGAGGTTAACATTTAAAATGCTAATATCTAACGTAGCAATTTTCCATTCATAAAGTCTTCTTTAAAAATATCTTACAGATCTCATGAACATGCACAACAGAATCCTCAAAAAATGGAAATCAATACAGTGTCCACAAAGAGACGTTTTATTATGTGACAATATGGCCGACAAAAAATATCTCGACAGAGCTTTCTGCGTATTTCGGTATTATTGTAAATGCTACAGTATTATTATAAATACGGTAAAAACTATAAACACTGTAAATTTCTACTGATGTCATATAGTAAGTTGAAACAGTTCAATCAACTGAGATTAGTCAAAGAATTAGTAGACAAAATTTCCCTTTCGGGATGTATGTGACATGCTGCCTACGTTACAAAATCAACACAGGAACTTCCATGTATTGACTGGACCTGCTAGAGCTAGCGGCCAAATCACTCTCAAATTATACCTTACCATCTGAAATATGAAATAATATGTACTTGTCATTTTTCAGGCAAGTACATGTTATATAATCTAGTTCTATATACCCCTCCCCCAACTGATGGGTTGTCTACGGCTGAAATGGCTCTCTTTCATACTATATGATCAATAATAGTGAATTTACGACCTACTGCAGGCTTTGTGTTATATCCCTGGGCTAAACAACGATTTCGATTTCTCTGTACCTCAAGCTCTATTCATGCTTAAGAAATTATTTGATAGTGGTGAACAAAGTATACAGTAGTTGAATGCTCGTGAATGCCAACATCAACCCGAGTTTTATTCTCATTATGAAGTGCTTCCTTCATTTCATAAATGTTCATTAAAAATGTTTGTAAGTCAAAAGTTTTCTAATACCAACTCTTGTTTTAAATTTTAAAATTCTGGATTATATAAATGTTATCCAACAACTCAGAAGGGGTAATGAATGAGCTTGCAGACGTGTATATAATCACATGAATTCAGTATATTTTGAATAAAATAACTTCAAACAAAATTCCGATAACATTCGGCTTTTCTAGAAACGCCGATTCCCTCAGAATTGTTGCATCTAAACTGTGCAACCTAAATTTTTGGAATCTAAAATTTTACTCTTGCATTTTTTTTTGTCTCAGAAAACATGCGTATTTTTCAAATTCTATCCTAATTTACATAATTACTCTAAAATAATTATTTTTCTGAAAGGTAACTTTTACAGTGTCAGTTATGGCGCTTCGAGACATAAGATATTCTTAGTTTTTCTGCCTAGAGTTTAAAAGAAAATTTTTTTAGGAAAATCACATTGCTTATGACTATCTTTGAAAATATGTGTCCCTCTGCAAAATTTCCGTTACTTAGATGCAGAACTGTGGCATTCATCTTGGAACAGTCATTCATATAAGGTGGAAATCAACTTGTGTCAAAGTACGGAGACTGATAAATTTCTGGGTTGTTACCACGGTAGCTCGCATGTGTGAGAACCTATTGTATTTATATTCAGTTTACAAAATGTTCCACCGAGGTATTTTCCGTCGCCATATTATTACCATAATACAAACCTATCTTTGTGGAACCGCCAGCTATCAAGTTGCTGACCAGTTCCAAAATTCGGCAAGCTTTGTTCAGAGCACTTTTTCTAGTTTCTTCGGGATTAAAAGATGAACAGTGCCATCCTTGGAAAAAATTGCTCAGCCACTTGAGATGCTATCAGATCTCTACTTCGCCATAGTCTGGTAAAGAAGCGACCAGTATCCCAAGCCACTTACGTGCAACTTTGCAACTAGTTAGTTCCAGCTGATCAAGCCTGTATATCCCACTTTCCCCGTAATGTGTTTTCAAGTGCGTTAAACTGTTTATAGTGAGTGAAGCTGGTAATGTGGAGCATTTCAGATAGAACAACTTTCTTCCCGGTGACCCAGCACTGGGATGCCCAGAAGTTAAATGATCTTTAGGTTTTACATGAGAGTATCCTTCTCCAAGACAGATGTTCGAATAAGAACTCTCAAGTGCTCTTGCAACGCACACATTCACCATCACAAGTATTTCTGTCTTTGCGCGTACCCTAATTGTTACAGTCGGCTGTCAACTATAAATTAGTTTGTACCATTTACAATGTTGTTTACATTTTAATTCCTAGCTTTGCGCTACTTTCAGCATCTTGGAAGGGAGGTTAGCGAATCCTGATGAACCATAACTACAACGAAACTAGTCGGTTCTAATTTCATTCCAAGACGTCAAAAGATCTGAGGTTTAACTATGGGGTGGGGGTCACAGAGAAATTAAACGTATGTTTATTTAATACATGAGTATAATTCTGTATAACTATTTATTTACATTGACCCATGGTTGCTCTATGGCAAGAACCAAATCAATATCAACTACATAAATTGTAAGCACAAAAATACAACTCCTGACATCTGAATTATTTTTTTAATATCTTAGAAAAAAATGAACAGTTCTCTGATATTCTCAATAGATCTAGCACAGTCGTATATGACAAGATATCATATACACACAAAAAAAAAAAAAATGTTCCGATTGGCCAAGTATAATTTATGAGTTTTACTAAAAACCTAAATCTGTCAACTTCATCTTTCGAATTGTTACATAAATCTTGACAGCCTGTGATTGACTCTCAGCTAAGCGTAACAAATGAGGGAATTGCCTAACATTATACTACAACATACAATTACATTGAAAAATCGCAGAAGTAAACAATACAAATTAATTATAAAATCTATTTTAACATTCAAACACAGGACAGCTATTAACAATAATGAATAGCAAAGTTAATATATGGTTAAAATACTCTCTTCAAATCGCAATCTGTCGGTTAAAATTTATAGTTGCTTAATAGAAGCCTTATTATATAATAACTATTTATTGTCAATTCTATCAGTATCAACTCCTCCAGATTTATATTGATAAAATTAAGGACACATACTAGATGGAAGTGTGTACAGCCACTTGACACAAATGTATTAAACATACTGTTGTGAGTTGTTTAACTTAGGTTATCACTGAACGAGCAAACTTATGATCAAAGGCATTCCAACCATGCCTATCCGGTTTATTTTTTCTAAGCAGTATACTCCATACTACATTATCCAGTGATTTTGCGTTCCTAAGACAGATGTGACTGGAGGGAGATTTGACTCTGTTATTTCTTGTGGGTCAAACAAGCGTTGAGTTTTAACTCTATGTCTATCTGGAGTTTATACCAATGAACATCCTGAAGCTCTTTGATGCCTCCAACTTCCAATCAGCTTCTATCCAGTTTCTGAAATTAAGAACTGTTATCACCAAGCATCACTAAACATGAAATCTCTTTACGTGAACGTTGAAAAGTGGAATGACATTGTTGATGATCGCCACCGTTGGAGACTGGAAATAAAGAAAAGTATGGAAAAGACGAGAGGAGAGACTGGTGTGTGCTGGCGAAGTCAAGGAAATTCGACGGAAGAGCAGCACCAAGGCAAGGCTGGCGGACTGCATTTTCAAGTGCCGTCTTTACAACTGGGAATGTCGCTCACATGTGGATTTCTCATCACAACAGATGTTGCTCTACCAACAAGACCAAAACAATACTTTCCGGGCGTAGATGTATGGTTTCGCAAAACTAACGGATGCCTCTATCACCATTATATCACTAAATAATTGTGTAACGTATTTGCTTTATTTCCATATTTGATATTTGCATCAGTACCTCACTGTACTTCCTGAATAACCACAATCAATCGCTTAAATAGAACCACAGGACAGAAGTTGGTTGAATGTGAATGGAATTCAGTACTTTGGATATGCAAATATAAAGATAACCAGCTGAAAAGTTTCTTTCAGTGTCCATTTTCGGTTGTTGTCGTTGTTGCTGCTGCCGCCGCCGCTGCCTATTGTTACTAGCCAGCCAAACTCTATAATATGCTTGTTGCCCCAAGATTGTGAACGCAAAATATGTTATCCTTTAATTAGAGAAGTGAATCTTCTACACTCAATGGCCATCGTAATATTTAATCTCATTGCCTCAATATGTTTGAAGAGAATCACTGCAGCCATAGTCCTCGAATAATTATTCAGACGGTGAGTGCGTCTTTGTACTGTTGTCATGTCCCCATTGAACGATGTCTTTCAAGTATCTATTCATCCATTATGAAGCACCGCTTTGAAGGGGTTTAGTCAAACAAATCGACTCTCCCCACCCCACCCCTCCAATACTTATTTTTAAGTTTGGTACTCATTTCGTCGGGCTCTTTCACCGAACCGCAAAGTTACGGGGACGTAAACTGAGTTAACACCAGTTGTCAAACAGTAGTGCGGTTAAACACAGACAAACATACCCACACCGAGTCCCATACACATGCACACACACACAACCCGCCCCTAACACACATACACACATATATAAATATGTATATACGACGGGCTTCCACTCAGTTTCCGTCAGTCAAATTTACTCACACGGCATTGTTCGACTTGGGGCTATAGTAGAAGGCACTTGTCCAAAGTGTTGTGCTGTGGAACTGAACCCAATACTACGTTTTTACAAAGTGGGCTTCTTTCCTACACAACCATATATACACAGTAAAAATTAGGGAAGATACAAGCTACCAGTATTCGATAAGAAATGCGCCATCACTATTGAAAAAGTACCAAACTACAGAAAACACAATCCCGTGTTATAAGTGATAGGTATTATGGTATATGCATGTGACACAGTAAGTTGTCTAATACACATATCAATGGAAATAGCGTTCTACTTTCTGTGAGTTTTGTGGTACTTGATTATACTGCAATTTTCTTACGTAGGCAGCCTGATCTGGCTACCAGCGCCAGTGTATGTGTCAGGCTTGAGGTTTCATAACTGCGGAGGTGAAGCTATTGTGCATATTCTTAAGAAGGAGTGAAGATAAGTATCATCAACATAAGAGTGTGCGTTGTTAAGAATGAGAGCAAGTAAGTGGTTTATTTATTGTCTTCTCCAGGTCCATTGTAAGATTTAAACTCATGCAACAAACTAGCGAAACAATCATCAAGTTTTCAGTAGTATCACCCCACTACATATGCGAGCTCTTCAGTTTACTATGATCTCAGATAATTAAATGCTTCGTTCAAGTACGAAGCATAACGGTATTGACATGATACGAGCCACCTACTTCAACGCTAGCTGTCCTGTGTCTTATCAATCTCAATAAAACAATTCAATCCTTATTTGTTTCCTACGTCATCCAATTACTCTCTCTCTCTCTCTCTCTCTCTCTCTCTCTCTCTCTCTCTCTCTCTCTCTCTCTCTCTCTCTCTCTCTCCTCTCTCATCTATCTATCTATCTATCTATCTATCCCTCGCTTGCACACAGGAATACGATTACACTTGGTATTCTTTCGATTCTCCTAATTCGCCACCATCATGTTATTATAGTCTATCACTCACTGAAAATTCTAATACACTTTCAGCATCCAAACCAACCTATTCCTATTGTTTTAACAATTATTATTCAGGAATTTTGCAACGAAAATTCTGCATCAGTCCGGTAGCGGCGATGGGGTTTCAATCCACAATTAACATACTTAATTTTTTTTACCTCCAGTCATTACCAATTCTGAGAAAAGTATAGACGTCCCTATCTCTCGTTTACCGTACTCACCTAAGACACTGGGCCTTTATAACTTAAGAAAAAGATAGTAATTCACCATTCCGTTGAGTGTTGTAGAATAATAACACTGTACAACAATGATTTTGCTACAGAGAAGAGAACATAATTTTCTGGAACAGTTTAGATAACGAAAATGAACTCCGTTTTTCATGAAGTGACTCCAGTGTTTCGTTAAATGGACCGCCACTAAACGGTATATTTTTGCCAGAAATGGGCCGTTTTCCGTGAAAATAACATTTTTTCCTAGAATTAAAGCGACTTTTCTACAAAATGGGCTGTTATTAATAGTAAATACGTTATTTGCGTCTTTTATTAAAGGAAGAACATCTATCTTTTAGTACAATATTTATGTTTCTTTCTAGAAACCAGCAAAAGTCAGCAAGCATGGCTGGACTCAACTTCCCCTTATATCGAGTTTCCATTTGACTTATGTCTTGGTGGATCGCTCACCATGTTCGTCGCTGACGTCTGCTGCATTCTGAGGAAATAAAGCTAGATGCGAATGCAAATAGTGAACTTTTAACGACATATTACACCCTAATAATTTGTAAGAATCAATCAACTTTTCTTCAGGTACTTCATAGTTGGCTGCTTGTGCTTCCTGAGTAAACCATTACGCACGTTTCTGAAACTTTGCCATGCCTCCAATACCAATATATTTAAGGTGTTTTCAAAATTATCGTCTGTCAAAAGTTGCCGAAATAGCAGTCAGAATGGTGGTCTTGTGGTTCACGCCAAATCATTGAAATGCCAAACTATACTTCTTGACTTTCCCAAGACCATTTTGAAAGACCAATGGTACATGTGCAACAGATATATGGTGCCCGACTTTTATCTTGGTCTCCTATCTTGACACCAAAGTATAAGTAATGCTGTTTTTTTTTTTTTTTTTTTTTTTTTTTACTAACGGAATGTCACAGCACCAAGGATATAACAAAATTTGTCTGGGGGATTTCTACACTGACTTCTTCGCATTTTAATGCAATTTTTATTCTAATTAAATATTTATAAGTATTTTATAGTTTTTTTTTTCTCTGAAAATCTGAAAAATTAAAATTATAAAAATACCCTAATATAAAAAAACCGAATTACCACAAAGTAGAGTCATTCTGTGAGAAACGGTTGCCATTTTCGTGATCTACGCATAAAATTACCCAAGAAAATGTTATCCTCATCTCTGTAATCGAAATAATGTTCATTTTTGTTGTACATTGTAACTGAGAAATGAGAAGAAAGTCATTTGAAGCCGGTTTCAAATCACGACTATAGCCGCTCTGCTTATGTCACTGAAGTGCATCATAAAAATAAATTATCATAAATTCCTGCTGATTTTAATATAGAGAGATTTGAAGATTTGATTGTTTTCTGTCTTGTCACAAGAAAGCAATATTTGAAATGCACGCGAGCTTAAAATCTAATCTAGTTCCAGGAGAAAACTGTTGAAGTCAATTTATTTTGAACCTATTACAAATAGTCATTAAACAGTATTAGTATTTTCTGCATAATGGTGAATTGTGTTTAAAATAAATCGATAAATTCTAAAATATATTGAAATTGTGGTAGAGAGTTACGTTTCTTTAAAAAAAATTTAACCTTTCATAAACAGAAGGTTAAAATCTGTTAAATGAAACGATAGATAGATAGATAGATAGATAGATAGGTAGATAGATAGATAGATAGATAGATAGATAGATGCACACATATATATACACACTCATATGTATGTATGTATGTATGTATGTGTGTATGTATGTATGTATGTATGTATGTGTGTGTGTGTATATATATATATATATATTTATATATATATATATACATAAATTTATATAAAGGGCATTAACTGTGTAGTAATGCCTCACGCTTCGAGGGACTAAATAAGTCAAAAACTACCAAAAAATAAGCAATATATTTACTGAAAGCGAGGGAATGCAGCTTTCAAAATTCATCTCTTAAAAACATTTAACTCAACGGTAGACCATTGGTTTCTCAATCAAATACAGAAAAACTGTGAAGTAACCTGCATTCTTTTGTTCATCAGTACACGTATGGTCAAGATACATAAAAATAAACAAGAATCAACATACCACTCTTTCATGGATATATAATTATGGACAGAAGTCATCGTACTGTGGTGGCTACATCGTGGTATGTTGATTCTTGTTTATTTTTATGTATCTTGACCATACGTGTACTGATGAACAAAAGAATGCAGGTTACTTCACAGTTTGTCTGTATTTGATTGAGAAACCAGTGGTCTACCGTTGAGTTAAATGTTTTTAAGAGATGAATTTTGAAAGCTGCATTCCCTCGCTTTCAGTAAATATGTTGCTTATTTTTTGGTAGTTTTTGACTTATTTAGTCCCTCGAAGCGTGAGGCATTACTACACAGTAAATGCCCTTTATATAAATTTATATATATTTATAAAAAAATGATGAATTTTTTTCATTACGAAATTTTTTTCATTATGAGGTTTTTTCACGCTGACTACTTTATAAATTCTTATAAAGAATGTATCCTATATTATATTATATATATACATATATATATTTATATATATTTATATATCCACTTAAAAATGAATGTTATGTTAGGTCACAAAATACTGCGATAGCTACCAAGAGGGAACCTCTTATATAGGCTTTTGTGTGTGTGTGTGTGATGTGAAGGAGGAAAAGACGAAAGCAGAGAGAGAATTACGATAGTCTTACCTGTCTATCTGGAAGGGTCATACACAAGGTCCACGTGCTCAGTCTGCCGCTGTACCGTCTGACAAGTCTGCTCTCGTACGCTGTCCCCTACCAACTGACAGCTCACGCCTCGCCGACCCCGCCTGCCCTCCGTTGAGACCCACAGGCCCCACTTCCGACAGGACATGTGTACTCCATCACTTCCAGTCCTTTCCTACAACACAGCCTAACTCATAGCACCACACGCACCACCACCCCCGATCTGAAGATCAACCAGTCTGCCCACACCCTCTCCTCAACCCTGGTCGCATGCCTTAACTTGTCTCGTAATCAACCAACCAGTGTGGAGGGCACCGCTCCCTCTGCGACCACCGCGGGACTTCAGGACTAGCCTTAGTCCCTGGCATGTTGCTACCGGCTTCGTCCTCTTATCCATTACTGTTGGCTCCATCTTCCGTTGCATTGATGATCCTGCGCACATCCAAAACATGACGTGACATGCCATCTACGGACACATTGTTTCTCGAATCTACAAAGGTTATTGTCCCCTTTCCCCATTGCGATGTGCACCGCGCATTTAGGGATTTAACCCAGACGTCTTCTCCGACCTGCACAAAGGCATGCTCGTTCTCTTCTGTGGGTTGCAAGGCAGTACATAGATGTCTCCATTCGTACTTGAATATTGCCCTGTGCAGCACTGACTCGTCAGCCTGTCTCGACCTGGGCGACATATTATACCAAAAAACGGCTTCGACCGGTGAGATGTGGCCCCCTCTCTGCTATGGTCTTGATGGTGCGATGATGCCTCTCCACAAACCCATTGCCACTTGGCCAGTATGCCGCTTTGAAAAAACGGCTAACATGCCACTTGTCGAGCTTCTCCCCACTTGCGGTCCTGAGTTCGATTTTGCGATTTTACAGCGAGGTATCTTGAGCAAGTATATTTAGTATAGCTTCAGATCCAGTCGAGTATAGGCGTGTGTCTTAGAAGTGAGAACAGGAAGGTCATTAACCTTCAGCCGGAAGACAGCTTGACGTACACCAGACCAGATAAAGTGTGGATCGAAAAGAGTCTGTCTGCATACAGTAGTGAATACTGACAGGAAGCTCCCGATCCAGGAGTATATTGATCTCTTTTGTATGCAACATAACAAGGCGGTTTTCGTTTCTAACACGGTAAAAGTTTTTGCTCATGTCATGTACAATAAATGCTGCTTCTGCTGAAGTTCTGAACCGTTAAACATCACCAGCACGTTACGTAAGAAAATTAATCGCTAGTAGATCATCTCTACATTTATTGAACTTGCATCCATTGAAAAGTGTGAGAATCAAAATTATGAAAAAGACGATTGTCTATCTCTCCTTTTATCATATTTGAAATGTTGGATAAAGGAGCAATTGGTCAATAAGTGACAGGTTTTGTCGAGAATAAAAGCGAGGAGCAAATAAATGTGAAAGCCATTTTTCGGTGGTATTGTTGGTAATAAGGCCATGTTGATTGAAGGATGGTGAATCGACTGTGAAGTGAGAAACATTCACCGAAGCTTATACGAAACTTGTAAATGTTACCCTTCAGGAAGAAACTACTCACCAAATTAACCCAAATTGTAAAAGTAACTGGCTGAAAATTTCAACAAAAACTACTACGTAAATTTGTTTTTATTTATCCCGAACCTTCTCAGCTTTTTAGCAATAGAAAATGACAGTTGTTTCTTTAGCATTTAGTGTTGCGGTCAACTATTTTCTAGGTCTGTAATAGAAAAAGGAAACCAATCCAATCTATCTTCAAAGAAAGACAGGGATCCCGGCTTATAAAATCAGTAGGCTTACTCAATAATTGATGGATAAATCTGATAGTAAAACAAAAATAATTGACTTCTATAGTACTTTTGAGACTGGTGAATGAAGCTTTTATTTTTTAAATCCGATTAAACTCTAAATTTTAAAACGTATTTTCTTTGTGCACCCAGATTTCTTTTTACATTTAGTGAACGTTGTACTTGTTATGATTGCATAATCTAGTATCATTCATTAATCATTCTTTTCTAACTTCAACAGTAACAAATGGTAGAAACAGAATTCTTATATAAGAGTGGCTCCATTTATCTTTTTTAAGGTTCTGAGTGTGACTAGCATCAACAATTTTCGACGACAAATTTCAGGAAGCAGACAACCTTTTTTCACCATTCTTATTTCTCGCTAGAGAATACTCTCTGCACTACATTACTGTCACTTTTTATCTTGTCAAAACCTTTTTATCCAGTTAACATTATATGCAACCATCAGCAAAACAAGGCTTTATCAGATCTTTTCAGCATGAGAGTCTGATCTTGGGATTAGGTATTTTTTATGATAGGGGACACTCTCTCAACAGTTGCTGAGATTCCAAATAAACAAAAGACAAACTAGGTAACGTACATGAAATTAGAAAGTTGAATGTTGCTACTGTTTTCTTTCTTGTTGACTTTTTGTTAAGTTATGGAACGATTGAATCCATTTTCCTGCATAATTGATCAGTGTCTTTTCCCAGCCTTCTATTTCAGTATAGTCAGCCTCGTTTTACTTTGCTACCACAATCTCATCAAAAAGATTATCAACACTATACTATGAATATTCTATATATGCTATCGATATATTTTGATTTTCCAAATTTTCTTATGAATATATTTCTCGCTTTATTCATTTATAATCATCTAAGTCTCCTAAACTATTCTCCTAATACCATAAATAACAGTCTTCATGGACACCATTAACTTAATAATATTTTGTTTTTAATTGAAATTAACTTACGTCACAAGAAATTTATTCCTTGTGAAGCGCAACTATTATTTTTCTTGTCTTTCAAATTAATCTCCAGGATATGTTGTTAATTATGCATTTGTCATACAAAGATTATTTTTCTATCTATCTTTAATATTTGCTTCCTCAGAAGAAGACGTTTTAGGAGACCCCGGATTTGATATTAGAAATTAAGGAAGAATTCACAGATTCATGTATTATTCTCGGACCTGAGATCTACACTGACTGTTTCTAAAAAAGTAATCTGCTAAAGGTACCCAAGGCTTAGATGGTGGTGTCAAATCAGGTGTTGTATGAAGTCAAACACTTATGAACAGATACAGTCTGTCTGACGGACTTCCAAATACTATGTGCCTACCCAAATTCGCTCGCAAGCCTTAAATTTAGTCAAGGCTGTAGTAGAAGACACTACTAATTGCTAATCGATCTACTTAATAACAGAGCTTTGAAGTTATTCAACAAATGTAGTAGCTCGTAAACTAACCATGTATACTATTTGACGTGACGTCTGCAAAAACTGTTCAATCCTCTAGATTAATTTATCAAATATAATACTTATTTATCCACATGTGAACTCAGAAAATAGAGACGTACGAAATGCTGCTAAACATTTTAACCTACCTGCGTGCTAACGCTTCTGCCTTAGGAGAGTCAAATATTAAGAGTTGTTACTTACAGATATGTAATTATAATTCGTATATGATGGAGTAAATAAATATTGTGCGATGTTTACAATTGTAACCCAAGGGTGGCTGCAGGTTACGCCGCAAGAGCTAAAACCATAGCCTCAGCATCAACCTTAGCAACTTACTGCGTTTGTGCCAGATACTTTAGAAGTTGCTGTAACAAGAGATATTTTATAGGTTTTTACTTTTAAATAGTCTTCAATATCCACACTTTTCTTATAGTTTACCGTGAATGCTGACCTACCCTGAACATGATCTCGGGTTTCTTCTTCTCGTGCTTCCTACAGAAAGGGGGAAATTTTCCAACTTCTATATATAACAATATATTTGTATTTCTGTTAGGAACTGTTGTCTGGGATGAATTAGTTAACAAATATCTTCCATTGTCTACAGCTATAAGCATATGCGTGTGTGTGTGCACGTGTGTATGTGTGTGCGCGCGCGCGCGTGTGTGTGTGTGTGATGTAAGCATAACGCCGAAATATGAATGAATGACAGAGTCGGCAGAGTGCCGGAAAAAGTGGCATGCAGTATACACTTAAGTTCTCATTTCGAATCTATCCGGGTTCGGCTTTGCCTTTCATCTTTACGTAATCGATAAAATAAGTACAATAATATACTATGATAGTGAAAGTAGACTGAATCGATACTTCTTTGCATATGAATTTGTATCACCGTACAAAATTATAAATCACTTCCTCCCTACTTTATCTCTCTCTCATCATCCTATCCTTTTTTTTTTCTCTCTTTTTGTTTCAATTTTTTTTTTTTTTTCATGGTCCGAGCGCCTCCGGAAAGACATATTTCAATTGAACATTTATTGAGTATGTGTATGCTTATTAGAATCAATCAGTTCTTACTGCTATAACTACAGGGCTAGATGCATTATTCTACACAAGTTTGTTCTAAATCTCATTTTACTTCACATTTGTCGATTCCCATCGCCTGGGATCTTTTTTGCAGTATTGAAGTTGACGGCATACGGACAAAAATAATACGAAATTGTGGAAACACCACAAACGTCGGCGAATGAGCATGAAAACTGCTCGTTGCACGTTTCATAATCTTTTTACAAAATGATTCGACTTTTAAGATGGAAGATCGTCGTGTCACGACACAATCTTCGACTTTCTATTTTAAAGAAAACTGCAGAGCTGCTCGTGACCACAATTTGGACCCAATCTTCATTTTGAAAACGAGTGATCAAACTGAAACTTACCCTGAAAATGTAACTACGGAATCGATAAAAATGTAACTGGGGTTAATTTTCCACTTCATGTAGGGAAAGAGAAGAATAACTGGATTCTGAAGTCAAAATTGAACTTCTAAATGTTATTACGGTTATATCGAATGAACATGAAATGATGAATCAAGTTTCTGGTAACCAACTGAATCTTTCAAGTTTTACAGACCGATAAATGCAATAATCTTTTCTACACAGGACCCGAAATTTGGGGGGAGGGGTCAGTCGATTAGATCGACCCAAGTACGCAACTGATACTTAATTTATCGACCTCAAAATGATGAAAGGCAAAGTTGACCTCGGCGGAATTTGAAGTCAGAACATAAAGATAAACGAAATACCGCTAAGCATTTCGCCCAGCGTGCTAACGTTTCTGCCAGCTTGCTGCTTTCGATCAATGCAATAATACCTTGCCAATGATGTCTTTGATTCTGTAAATGAAGAACTTATCAATATATTTCATGGGGAAAATAATCTCTTGCACCCTGCAAGGATGAACAGAATCTCTACAATTCTGCAATGAAGTTCATTAACAGCTGTAGCATTGGTGGAGTGCAATCTCCTCTATACTTTAACCTCGAAAAAGGGATTTACTGAAATGCTGTTGGGCAATATAAATAAGGTTAGTTGTGTTTGTAATAGAAAATAACTCGAATAACCCAGCTATGTGAACGCACGATTACAGGTGACAGTGTTATAAAAGGTGAATATTATGGAGAAACTTGGTTCTGTGCTAAGAATTAAACTGCATCTTTCTGACACCACTCTTACATCTACCTTTATGCAATTACAGCTTCTACTTTGAGTGGATTTCGCAGTGACAGTCAGTAAATAAATCTTTGTACCAGTTATTCTGTAAAAGAGCTTTATTTTTAAATCTTTCCTAATTGACATATTGCGCAGAGTGAGTATGCCAAGAATTACGTAGAGCACTCCGAGTATAATTTCAATGATGAAAAATACCACTAACATTGTGTTCACTGAAATTTTATAATGTTAATGCCTATGATTTTACTTGACTACAAAACAAGTCAGTGAACTGTGGCGAAAAGCAGGGAGAGCGATAGACTTACTGTACATGGGTGAAAGAATAAATAGATTGAGAAAGGCGAACAGAGAGTTAATGCACATAGAGTATTGAAACAACCAAAAGGCGACTGGCTTTTCATCGTTGCTTTGAACTAAATGGTATCTATATATATAAAAATGAGAATGTGGGGCTGTCTGTCTGTCTGTCTGTTTGTCTGTCTGTGTGTGTGAATCCCTAAAACTCTAGAACTACGCAACCAATTTCATTCAAATTTTACAGATGCCTTACTTAGGGTTCCAGTTGTGTTTTAGTCAAAAAAATTTTAACTTCTTGCAGAGTTCGAGCCCACGGCAACATAATATCTCCTCCACTATTTAAGTATTACGTGTCAAAAGTGAAACAAAAACACTCATGTCAAATACTTTCACTTTAAAAATGAAACTATTCTACTAACTGAAACAATCACATTTCGATACTGTAATGACAGATACTTTCAGAGAGAGAGAGAGAGAGAAAGAGAGAAAGAGAGAGAGAGAGAGAGAGAGAGAGAGAGAGAAAGAGAGAAAGAGAGAGAGAGAGATGTATATGTATACATATAGATGTATATGTACACGTTATTCCACTAACTGAAACAATCACATTTCGATACTGTAATGACAGATACTTTCAGAGAGAGAGAAAGAGAGAAAGAGAGAGAAAGAGAGAAAGAGAGAGAAAGAGAGAAAGAGATGTATATGTACACGCATATGCATAGATATATATATAGATATAGATCTATATGCATATATGTAATATGTACACATATATACATATATATACATGCATACAGATATCTATACATATATACACCCATCACACACAAACACATGCACACAAACACACACATTAGTCATTTGTTTTCTTATCCAAAACTACGTCAAAAGTACTAAACGGATCTTTATGAAATTTGGAAATTATATTCTATGTATAACGGCCATAACTCCCATGAAAATTCATATATTTTTGATGTTGATGAAATTTTAACCCGAACATAACAGATGAGCATTATTTGTAATTCAACGGTACAACAGTGTAAGACTACCCTTTCAGATATACTTACATTGTGATTTCTGCAATGTGGTGCATAAATTGTCAAGTAAATGAGACGCATCTTTGCCTCCACTGATTCACTTGCAAAGTGTTGAGTAAAATTATTTCGTTGCAGACCTCCTTTGGGTCTTTTTATTATCACTGCGACACACATAGTCCCCAGTTGGTAACATTGATTTCAAGGCCCTCCTAAATGAGCGACTGGCATTCCACTTAATGTCTATGTTCCATGCTAGCATGGATTGGAGAGTTATTAATGTAGAAATATGGTATCGTAGCTACTAACAGTTGAGGGTTGCGTAGTCTAGACGGCGTTTTTAGATTTCATTATTCTCTTTAACCCGGGCAAAGCCGGGTATTTCTGCTAGTACTTTATAAATGGCAGAGTGAAAGAAGGGACTGTTATATTGCTAAACTTAATTACAGCAATAAACTAAATTCTGTAGGAACAGTTATTGGTTTTTACTGTTCCTCTGCTTGCTTCATAATTTTTTTTTTTTTACAATGACATAAAGCCATAAATTTGTAGGTGAAATCTTTAGTCAGTTAAAATCACTCCAATACATGACTGGTATATTTTTATGGTCTCTGAGGGGAAGAAAAACACAATAGGGGAGGGAGTATGTAGATATGAATAAACGGCTTAACATTTATTGAAATGCATAAGTACACAAATAGCTTTGCTTAAAACACATGTAGATATTATAAAAATAGAAGTAATCAAAGAATTTCACAGAGATGCCTTCTGCATGAAGTTAAATGGAAGCTAACATATTTTATGAAGTGGGATCTATTCAATTTGACGGACAGATTTTTTAATTACTAAACACTTTGAAACTTCGGATACTGGTAGAATGTGTCACATAGAACAGGGTTTACTCTTAACGTTTTTGACACATTCTGGTCAGAAGCTTCTAAGCTTTCTGTACAAAAGATCTCGCAGCATTTAGCCAGTTGGCAATTTCTAAATCGCTGCGTATCACATATATGACAATAATGACAGCATGTATTTTCATTTATGGAGCATTTTCTCTATCATGCCTTCAATAAGCAAATTGAAGGAAGCTGTGTCTAATGTGTGGACTGATGTAATTTCTTTTGACAGAGTTGTGTGCCCGCTGTTTTAGACTGAGCGAAGGTAAAACGGTAAGTAGAGATAATACGATAAACACCAAGTCAAAGGCTTGTACCACAGTAAAGGTGTCATCACAGTAAAAGAATAACAATCAGCAGTATTGGCAACGTTGATACCTTTGGACTGATAATAAGAGTGTTGATGAAGACAAGTGAAATGTAATTGTGAAGGACCACGATGGATTTGCAAGTCCTTACTAGGACCATCTATTATCGATGAAGAAACAGAAGCGTTAAGACTGGCAGTGAAGAGTAAAACACCCAACGGTTATAGTTTCGATTACTATCCCAAACAGCAGTAGCTTTCTTCAACCGAATACACGTCGTTGATTGATTAAAATTATCCAAATACGACAATTTTAATACGAAATAACTTCTAGAATACGAAATTTGATCAAAAACGTTCGGAGTAAACCGTGTCCTACGTGAGAAATTCTACCAGTATTCGAAGTTTCAAACAAAGCACTTCATCTCACATTGACACTTGACCAGTGGTTCACCGTGCACCTGTTCAGGCAACATCGATTTGATGGAAGGAATGAGCCAATGTGCAGCACAAACATTTGATCACTATAAACAAATCATTCGTGCAGGTCGTTCGGCTAAAGCTGAACACTCAAACGTCGTCTTCGACGGGAGAATCTGCCACTGAGTCCAGTACCGAGCGCAGCTCTGTGTGTCTTGAGTATGTGTTGTGATTTGTATTTTTTTTTTTTTGTGTTGTTAGTTTTACCATATTGAAAGTGCTTTACATAGGATGTACGCGGTGTCTAGTAGTGCTACTTTCTGTATGTTACATACATTCGTAAGTCCTGGTGTTTTGCTTATGTGTTTATTCTGTATGGTTTTCAATCATACCTAATGTACCTATTATTATAGGAATTGTTTGTTTTTAGGCTCCACATTCGGGTTATCTGCTCAATATTGATGACAAAATAGGTAGAGCACCGGACAAAATTCTTTGTTGTTTTTAGTTAAAATCCCACCGAAATAGATTTCCCACTTTCCACCTTCCAGGTTTGGCAAAATAAGGCATCACGCAAATTCCAATGTTCATTAAAATGATTACATTCACATCTAAATTAGAAATCATTATTTTGATTTGGTTTGCTACGTTTCTTTACGTTCTGAGTTCAAAGTCATTTTTGTGGTATCGATTCATTCAACTTATACTCTTTGTGTGGCTTTGGGCCAAACTGAGAAAGCATTATTATAGACGGTTGGAATAAATGCACTACCAGATTTTGTTTTTCTTCCGTCAGCGTTAGATATGTAAATTCTTCTGCTTTCGACTTTGCCTTTTAGCTCTTCGGTGCTGACAAAATAGGTATCATTCGAAAAATGTTGCCAATTTATACGACTATATATCGCTTAGTCAAGTTCAGGGTCTTGCGCCGATGCAAGAAATCATTATTCAAGAGTCATTTCCATCACTTTTCTTCACAACACCTATTGTTTTATTTTCATTATGGATATTATTTTAACTGAGCGAAATTATTTTTGGTTCACTACATGGATCTATTCAATTTGACGGACAGATTTTTTAATTAATTTTTTTTAACTAAACACTTTGAAACTTCGGAAACTGGTAGAATGTGTCACATAGAACAGGGTTTACTCTTAACGTTTTTGACAAAATTTTGTATTTTAGAAGTTATTTCGTGTTAAAGTTGTCGTATTTGGGTAATTTTAACCAATCAATGACGTGTGTTCAGCTGAAGAAAATTACTGCTGCTGTTTGCGAACAAAAACTTCCGGATCCATTGACAAAACAATGAGTCTTCGTCAACAGAAAAATTTTAACTGACACTATGTTGTCATATATGTGATACACAGCGATTTAGAAATTGCCAACTTTCTAAATGTTGCGAGATCTTTTGTACAGAAAGCTTAGATGGAATTGGAAGCTTCTGACCAGAATGTGTCAAAGAGAAAAAGACATTCCAAACATTTGGACTCTATAAGGACACCGCACTTCATCCAATAGCTTCAAAACATTATTGATGATGATCCTGGAAAGTTAATGAGAGCTCTCACTACACAACTTCAGATATAGAAGAGGAATATTGGAATTGTGGTGCACCAGGACATTCGATACAAGTTGTATGTACAAAGGTGAGGCCAATTCATGTCTGCAAAGACATAGAAAATCGTTTGATCTGTGTCAAGCTGTTACTTAACAAGGTTAAAAACCCTCACGGACATGATATGCTTAGGATTTTTTCTAATGAGAAAAACTTCGACTAAGTCCAAAAGTCTAACAGGAGAAATAACAGATGGGTTTCAGGAGTGATGAGTAACGAATATCATGTCATACCGCCCCACAGTTTTCTACATGTTCTTAGAATTAATGCTCTGATACGTTTAAATGCTGAAGACAATTATTTAGCTCTGAGTGGATAAAAGTCATACGTATTTCAATAATACTAAGCACCTTCTCACAAAGTCCACGTAACATAAGAATGGATGCCAGAACTCCAAACTCGCCAAATTTAAATCTCATGGACTACTACGTTTGGCGCGTTGTTGAAAGGGAGACTAATTGACATCCTCACAATACCATAATTTCACTGAAGGCCGCCATTATTCAGCTGATATCCGAAATTTAAAGAAACTGTTTAGTACAGGCATTTCAATGATTCCGGTCCCGCACTGACGCAGTCATCAAAGCAGGTGTGTTCTATAGAATCATGTTATAAAAATAAATACCGAGAACGCATGCTCAAATTTGTATTAATGTACATTTGGTTTTTGCTAGATTAGAGCTGTGTTTTAGAATTATCAAATATGTCCTCAAATACCCCTCGCACCCGGTACGTATGCATTCAAAGTCTACGCTTCACCACTCCCTGTTTTTGCCACAGGTGAAGTGTACCCTCTCTGACAGCCTGCTTGTGATCTTCTCGTACGTCTAAAGTTGACACATAATGCAACTGATGGAATTCTTATCTACACCAAAAATGCCTCAGAAGAATACTGAAGGGAAAATAGGAAGATTTGCTATCAGATACGGAAATACTTCAGAGGGCTGGCTGAGTGTCTACTGAGTCACACATAATACAAAATCAAATGTGACAAGCAGAGAAACTTGTAGGTATGTCAAGTGTGAGACCACCTGAGCAATTATTTTGTGGGGAGTTACAATTTGGAAAACTAGCCCAAGAAACGTTACAAGGAATGTATTTACAACTTAGTGAAATTGAAAATAACTGTTTAATTCTGGGAAAAGAAAGCGACTGAGAGAAATGGGAGGAGGTTTCTGGTGAGAGAAGATATTGCTAGTTTTGAGATAAGTAAAAGGCACCATGTACGGTTTTATACGTACCTTGCGAAAGAAAGGTATCATAGATGCACCACATGGGATTAAGAGTTGCAAATGCAATTTTTGTGGCAGACATCTGTCAAAAGCTGGTTACATAGATCACACAGTAGTTAGCGCAATCAAGACGCACCTAACAATGATTTATCACTTTTTTGCGGTAGCAATACCTGCGTATTTGTGAGAAAAATCTGTCAGAGTAGCCCTGGTTTGAAAAGGCAGATGAAAGTGCGTAAGATTACCATACAACAAGCTACATAAACCCTGTCACATATGTTTGAAGTCCAGCAGGTCAACCGCTGATCTTAAGAGTCATCTCAGAGCACACAGACATAAAGGGGATTATGGGGATGACGTAGATTAATTGAAGCAGCTATCATCTGTAAGGATGAAGCGAGCATTGCGCATATACATATGTTTATATACATGCAGATCTCTATATATATATATAGATATATAAATATGTGCACAGGTATATTTACATATATGAAACATGTTACACACGAATACATATGCAAACATATTTATATATGCATACACAAACACACACATATACATACATACGTATATATAAAGCATATGTATATATATATATATATATATGCAAATATACATGAATATAAGAATATGCATACACACACGTATGAATATGAATACATATCATAAATATGCATAAACATATACGTTTATATATACACATGCATACATACATACACACACATATTTATATTGATGTTTTAATTTGTTCGGTTATTGGTCTGCAGCCTTGTTGCATACCAACTTGAAGGTTTTACTCAAACAATTCAACCCCAGTGATTTTTTAAGCCTAGCACCTATTTTATCAGCTTTTTTTTTTTTTTTGCAGAAACACAATATTACGACTAAAAACGAAAACGAACGCACATTGTCAAGATGTATGGGGACGGGCACACACATTCACAGGTGCAGGCGTAGCTGTGTGGTAAGATGTTTGCTTCCCAATCACATGATTTTAAGTTCACTCCCAATGCATGGTACCTTGGGAAAATATATTTTACTAGGGCCTCGGGCTGACCAAGTCTTGAGTGGATTTGGTAGATGGAAACTGAAAGAAGCGCGCTGTATATATGTATGCATTTGTTTATCTCCTAGCACCGTCAGACAGAGTGTTGGCTTGTTTACACCTCCGTAACTTACCGGTTCGGCAAAAGACCGATAGAATAAGTACCAGACTGAAAAAGAAAATTAGTGCCAAGGTTGATTTGTTCGACTAAACACTTCAGTCCAATAACAGAAGCAAGTAAAAGATAATACATACATACATATGCACACACACACCACGGGCTTCCACACAGTTTTCGCCAAATTCACTCACAAGACATCGGTCTGCCTGGGGTTAATATAGAAAACACATGCTCATAGTGCGGCGCGGTGGGACTGAATCTAAAATTATGTGTTCGCGACATGTCTTCGCACGCGCTTGTGTCTGCACCGTAGCTGCTGGTGAATTCTTATATATATCTAGTTGTAGTTATTTCACTTATTTATTACGTTGAGTTACGTAATGTATATGGGAATATGGAAACTACGTGAATTTCTCGTGAACCACTTCGAAACCTAACAGCCGGATATTTGGTCAAACACCACGAGTGAACCACCATAGTTTCACGTGATCGGTCTATAAATCAACTAATCGGCGTGAGGCTGTAACGCAATATGGTTTTCTTGATTGTTTTGGAATAAAACCTCTTGTTCCCAATAAAAACCGTTTATGGGGCGCTCAATTAATCGCAGAAGGTAACTGACTGAAACGTGCATCCATTCTTACCATGCACACAGCCAATGGACCTCTGTCGCCACGGGGATTTACGCTGACGACTTCGTACATTTTTGGACCACGCGAATGTTGTCAATACATAGCTTTCTATAATTTCAAAGCTGTATTTCTCTTTCCCAATCAGCAATTATTAACATTGTTCGTCGTAAATATCCAACACCAAATATCTTTATATCCGGCAGTAAATATTTCAGTTAAATGTTCGCGGGTTTGCTTCAGTTATTCTACACGCAGCTTTCTCCCAAGGAAAATTCAAGCAACGATACATTCTTCGCGATTGAAGCGACAAAGAAGCATCCAGTGACACACTAGCAAAAAAAATAATGTGGTATCGAACCGTGATAGTGAATAATGTTTTATTATTTATACATATAACGTGTTTTCTATACTCTCTTTTCCTCCGAGTACTCAGTTCCGCTCATAAGGTATTGATCACCTCAAGGTTATGTCAGAAAGCGCTTGACTACCTTGCTGAGCACTGAGATTAAACCTGAAATCCAATGATGATGTAGCATTTTTCTTAACCACAGCGCCATGCCTACGTGGGATAAAATATATATATATATATAAATTATGTTTAAATGACAGGATATTATGTTTATAAATAGCAATATGTAAAGAATAAAAATTATCTCGTCTAAAATAACAGTGAGCATTTATATTCTGAATCATGTAAACAGTGTACGGAGTACGTCCAAAAAATACTCTCTGGGTGGGCTTCATGCCACTCGATTTTATTTAGTAGCGTCATAGACGCCTGTTTCATTTTACTCACCACATGATATTACAGCATACCAAGAAAAAAAAAAGAAAAAGAAAAAGAAAATAGACCAGCGATCACAACACAGCGCAGCTATTAGCAACGAAAACAGAGGTTAACACAGTTTGCTAACACATGTAATATTGCATTAGCACATAAGATAAACTGTAATTTTTATTTCTAGAACATACAATACTTAGAATAAATATATTTCTTAAAATCTTTACTTCATTACCTTTAGGGGTGAACGTCAACGTTACACCTAGTACGTCCTGAAATTACCTAGCTCGTTAACCCGCAGAAACTGAAAGTCACATTAACCGCACTTACACCCTCCAACTATTCCAATATCTGATAAAAGAGAAAAGCAAAACTAGGGTCGCTGGTCTTTGTAGAATTTACGCACAAATCGATTTGGGGTGTAAACAAATGAGGAGTAACCGATGTGTAGAATTTTATGTGTGTGTAATATTTTCTATATTTTCAACTGAAAGAATGGCTGGGACATCTTTCATTATACAGGTATGTTTAGTTGTAAATGACCAAGGGCTTAATTACATCACCCTACAGTCACCTGTCTCGTGCATTTCATGGATATATATATCTATATTTATACCATATTACTTACAATGGGATAGATATGTAAATGGCTTTGCAAAATGCGTTACTTTTTACGGGAAAGCTGAAGTTTATAAAAAGTAATAATATATACGACTGTATAGGAGACAGATTTTGTACGCAATCAGTTACTGCTACACGTGTAAGTCTATGCAACGCACTAAATAATTTTCTGCGTGTGCTGTTTTTCAATGATGCAACCAATGGATGTTGGCACGTACACACCCCTACCGGCCTCTTCATGGAGTTACTTGCCCCTGGCTAAGCAACTGCGCATGTGCATACATGTGTTTACATATAAAGTGAAAGTGTTTCAAGTTCAGCATGTGAGTGGAGAAGAAAGTATTGAAGAAACAGAGACATAGAGAGAAGGAGGGGAAAAGTGTGGAAGCAGCAGCAGCAGAAAAGAGAGCCAAACTTAAAAACTACTTTCTTCCGCCTTAATTCAGTCGATTTCCTCTCTATGTAATCCATATGAGATACGCCTTCTATAGAGAGCAATATCCCGCCTCTTGAGTGCCCACTCACTATACCATGGCTACTAAAGATGGCATAGAATAAGGAATCCACCTACCACTGCTTCCATCGGGGGACTGGAGATGCAGAGGAAAGAAGGAGTGGAAGAAAGAGTGGTAGTAAATGCCCAGCCGGCTTGTGCTGTGAATGGCAGTGGCCAGCGTGACTTGGTTCTCATAGGATAAAAACAACATAAAAAAAAACAAAACATTCGACTGTATTATTGGTGAATACGGGCATATTCCTTTCTCCCTTTCTCTCTAGCTAAAAATACACTGTTATTCTAACCGAACTAAAACGGCTAGAAACCGTACCCAAATCACGCGTCTGACTCAGTATGCGAAAGGTCGCCTCCCTAGGGAACATCCCCCAGGGGTGCCGTTAGCTCCAATTGCAATTCAATATTCATCTGGTGACGTAGCCTGCTTCCTTCTCTCTTTTTCTCCATCTCCTCCTCTCCTCATACTAACACACGCTGGGTTTCTTGTACTAAGCAAGCTCTACGTGTTCTGTTTAGGCTAACATCTCTCGTGTTTGCTCGTTTTTATCCCCTCTCCTTCTCTCTCTCTCTCTCAGAACCGCCGTCATCACCACCTTATTATTCACTATTACAGACTGAACAACAAAACAACCAGAGCCGAATATCGCGGTCACCAAATAACCAGGAACTCTATAATGCAACACAAAAGCTTTCGACATCATTATTATTACAAAACATTGGTTAGCATTTTATCAGCGGCATTAACACAGTGTATGACACCACTACCATCGATAACAACCACCTCCACTACTTCTATCCAATATAATCACCATATATTCACTTATTTTCTTTACTTCATTGTTTCCTTTCAACATCTTCCGATAGTCTCTCTTTCTCAATTCGGACCACTCTCTATCAACCCCTGTATTATGAATGACGATTATTATTCTGTCACTGTAATTTACCGAAGCCTTCTGCGGTTCATATAAAAACTGCAATTAAAATTTCACGCATTTATTAATTACACACGCACCCTCACTTTCTCCCAAGCTGAAAGTTTTGTTAGCTTTTTTTAAATTTTTTTTTTAATGTTTGAATTTCGTTAAACTGTAACTTATGGATGAAGAACAGAAATTATGTTGATAAAGCATTCCGTTTATTTCACACACACATACATGCTCAGGTATTTTTTACCAATTACTCTGCTAGAATCCAAGTGTCGTTTGACACCTGAACGAGTATTTTTCTAAGTAATCCCTGAGAACCAGTAATTAAAACTGATTTCCATGAAACAAATATGTAGAATTTATAGAAAATCTAAAAAAACTGTAATCGACAAATCTTCCTTTGAAGGTTTCTCCTAACATTTGTCATTCTGTGCATTCTCCACGTTATTACATTCTACATGCTGCTAACAGAACATTAAAAAACATTTAAACTTAGAATTCTCTCGGAAACACTTCAAAAAATTTATTAGAATGATAGCGCCTAGCTATTATCGATCACAATATGTTTTAAGCAAGTATTGTAAGTGAAAAGAAAGATCATATTTCATTCCTTTAGCAATAAATTAATACTGGACGAAGAAATGCCAGCCTGGCCTTTATCCATAAACGAAAGTATCCATGTCATTGCAATTACAGCAGACATCGTACATGAAATTCAGAATCTAATAAATAAATAATTATCAAATGAAAACAAAAAAAACTTCGGTAATAGACAACCTAATTCAAACTTCAAAAAAGATACATCCTGCATCTGCAGAAATTAAAAAAAAAACGGAGACTTCTTTATTTCAGGTACTAGCAACATTTTGAATAATTAGGCATTTTGACAACCAGAAAGGTGTATTCGTTTTAGGCTTCAGGTGACCCTACAGTAAAAACCAAAGCGTAATTTGATAAACAGAGCACTCTGCAACCACCAAAAACACCATAAGATTCTCTTAATATATAAGCTGCTGTGTGCCACCGACCAGCAGTACCATCACTATTGATCTGTCGGGTTGAAGGGTCCCCCGGCTCCTTACAATGAAACATTACAAAACCTGAAAAGATATAAAAAGATGTAAAAGTATATACACACGTACATTTATATATGTAGTAGTTATGCACAACGGTAAAGTATAGACAAACTTACCCAATATAGTATCAGTTTGTGTGTATCTTCCTCCATTAACTTCCTGCTGTTAATTGTTCTGGTTGCCTGTTATTGCTATAGAAGACTTAGGAGTATTTACTCTTATGTACAAGCGTCAAGAAAACAACAACAACAGCAGCAACAGACTGGTGGGGGACAGATGTGGTAGTGGCGACTGATATCAGGGTTTACACTCAACACTGATTGTAGCAAACAACGGTTCTACCTTCTCTACAGTATAGTGCTTCTTGTGTGCAGTGTGCTAGAAAATCAATCAAGCCGGCGGCACCTATGTAAGTACCCAGTCGATTCTTTTCAGTCGGCCCAAGTAGCTACTCCAGACTTTCCAGCATAACGAGAACTCGAATATTATGTTGATGAGAGAAAGAGAGAGGGAGAAATGGAGTGTCGTTGATTGTATAGGAGACAAATGGTGGTGAACGAAGGATAAAAACGTGCCGGGATTAAAATATCAAATCAACCCGGCACCCTCAACCCATCTCGGTTTTCAGCCCTTTTACACGTCCTGTCATCTCTAGATTTCATTTCGTCTTCCTTGACTCTTTCTCTGCTCTTTTTTTTTTTTTTTCATTTTCTATTTTTACAGACACTGACATTCAAACACATTGTCATTTATTTTGATTCATTTATGTTTTTGTTTTCTATGAAACTCTTCGTCATATAATAATTTTCCTCACTCACCTGAACCCCTGATTGTGTTAACTTAAGTGATCTTCATCGTTATATGGTTGTTATAGTTACATATTACAGTATAATGTTTTTTCGATCAGTCTTTGTCGCTATTTGGCCATAAAGTTCCTGATGGTAGTGGTTGTGCTAGGTTACTTAGTACTGTGTTGTCGTTGACGTCCTCCCGCCTGGAGTGATTGCAGCAGGGCTCCGGGCTTCGTCACAAGAACGAAAGAGATGGAGGGAGGATTTAAAGCAGCTGAGAGCGTGGAATTGAGACATACGTAGCGACCGCAGAACATGAATGTGTTCACAGTGACAGAGGTATAAACTCACACACACCCATGTATATGTATATATATATATATATATATAATAATAATATACATACATATATTTAATCTCATGCATGCAGAGACAGCGTATACGTATATACACTCATGAAGTGAGACCGAGAGGAAGAGTAAGCTTAATGCTACCTAAAGCGTGAGA
>NC_142928.1:57467146-57609646 GCF_046866305.1 Octopus bimaculoides
AGTATATATATATATATATATATATATATATATATATATATATATAAACTTAAATATGTTTCGACCAAAGATTGGTCCAGGCCATGTGTAACTTTAATAGCACCACCTGATAGGATTATCTAAATCCTTTTTAAGTCACGTTTTGTGGTATCATGGTCCATTCAATTAGTGAGTTCTTGTTAAGTGAGTTGTATCCAGGTATAGATGGCTTTTCTGGTATTCCTTGAAGAAATTTGTCCAGACTCCATTTAAAGGTGATGGGATCCTTTTCCTCTTTGATCAGTTTTGAGACAATGTTAAACAGAGCAGGGCCTATTGAGGAAAAGAATTGTGTATATATATGTGTGTGTGTGTCTGTCTGTGCATTTATTTATAAATCAGTACATGTACGTACATATATAAATATCTATATTCATATGTAGATAAAAAGAAAAAAAGATAGATAGATAGAGAGAGAGAGAGAGAAGGGGGGAGGTAGTGATATTGGGGTACTGTATGACCAAATTGTTAGGAAGTTTGACAACTTCAATCTATTGAGTTCAACCTTGTGCAAGTATTATCTTTTTATAGCCTCATTTCTAACCATGGCTTAGTAATGCAATATGGTAAGTGCAAATTGCATGGAAACCCACCAGAAGGATTATGCAAGCAATGCAACATGTATTGCCTAGTCATACACTGTATTACACTCATCACACCTGAATGGTCACCTGTGGAGTCACTGGAATTTTCAGTCACTTTCATGTGCATTCAGAAGCAACTTAGTAGCTGATATAAATCAAATCCTAATTGTTAAACAATAGACATCCACTAACATATATATATATATATATATTTATATATATATATATATATATATATATATATATATATATATATATATATATATATATAAAACAAAAAATTAGGAGTTTAAGTTCAAATCATTAGTATGTTTTCTTTACTAAGCATACCCAGCTTTCACTTATTTTCTGTATATATTTATATGTGCTTATTGTTTCTGTATGTATAAATATGTATGTTATTTACACACACAGACATATATGTTAGAGAAGCAGTGTTATTAATTTCTAGTCATCTGTGTAAACAGATCTGGCCATTGTGCTGTTCGTATTTGAAGAACTTCCAAAGACAGGGCTGGATTAAGACCCATAGTGGCCCTAAGCCCTTAAAAGATTTTAGTGCCTCCATACATATGTAATTCAAAATATAAACAATAATAAACCATAAAATAATTTTTTTATTTTTAAATTGAAACAAAACTAACAGATGGAAAATAATGCTCATTTTTTTGATATTCCCTCTTTATTTATATTTGAAAAGTTTTCTCTTAATTTTTTTAATTGCAAAGTCCTTGATCAGATTCTCACTATGAAGCCATGAACATTTTGAAATTATATTTCTGATCACATTAACCACTTTGAATATTATTTTGGAAGGTTTAAAGTGATTTCTTTTGTGCTGTAAACCATTTCTGTGATGGTGACATGAAGCATTTGCTGCCATACAGCTTGATTCAAATGAGTTTCTTCTGAGCAATAGAAACAGAAAAACTAAAATTAAATTGATGATTATGGAGGTGGTGTGTATGCATATATATATACATGTGCATATAATATCTTATATGTACATATGCATAATGTACAAAAGCATACAAATGTACATGTATGTGTGTGTGTGTATCTAATTAAGAATTTTAGTTCCTGCCAGGTGGTTTCAGTTTCAGTCCCATTTTGCAACATCTTTGGTAGCTTCCTTCTAAAACACCAGGCTGAACAATGCCCTGTGAATGGATTTGGTAGATTGAAACTGAAAGAAATCCATCTTGTGTACAAGTGTGTATGCGTTTTTGACACAGTAATGATATTTCCTTTCAAGGTATCATCTGCTGGTTTTGTGCCTTTCAGGTAAAACAGGTAAGGGTTAGCAACAAAAAGGGCATCTCAGTATGAATAGTATATATGCTTTCTGAACTGTCACTTACTGCTCCACCTTCCTGAACCATTCTATTATTTTCACCTTTAGACCCAAAGTGATATTTACTCTCTACCACAGCCCCAGATTTGTTCATCATGCATTACATTTACCTCTACCACTATGTCTAACCATCTGTCCTTTCATAATTTTACGAACTTAAACACTTGCCCCTCCTGATCCTCTGTCCATATTCTCTCTTAATACTCACTTTCTTGAACCTTGAAAGCATGCCCAAACCTGTCATCACCACCTTTTTCATCTTTCTTTCAAGCAACTTCCATCCAAGCTGAAATAATGCATTTCCTTTTTAGCATCACACCTGTTCCTTCCCTTTATCATATGTTAACCCCTTAAACACCTGGCATAAGCCACCTCTCACTCTGCTACATCCAAACTCAGTTGAGAGTCTTTGTCTTGCAATTTGGTGTGACCTCAGTAATGTTGGGGCCAAGAAAAAAAGCAATTAACAGAGGCATTAGGAAGGGTTAAGCAGCTACAGAAACCATCTGACAGCAGATACTGGAGCTCAATGCAGTCCTCCAGCTCTTCTGATACTATCAAACTGTCCGCCCATGCCAGCACAGAAGACAGATGTTAACCTTTTTGTTACCATATTTCTGTCAACATATGCTGCCTTTGTTTCAATTAATTTTTTTAGAGCAATGAAGTATTTAGTAAAATAACTTCCTCATTACTAAGCTGGGGTCTGGAACAAATTTGCACAAAATTTTGATGGAAGATTATAACTTAGATAACTTTAAAAAACTATAATTTTATGTCATAGAACCTGGGGTGGTCTCAGGCGGGTTGGTATCAAAAGGGTTAAATAATGATGATGTTTGTGAGTGTGTATGTATGTCTTTCTTTCTTTTATCTTGTCTCAGTCATTTGACTGCAGCCATGCTAGGGCACCACTTTGCAGAACTTTTCATCAAATGAACTGACTCCAGTACTTAACTTTTTGTCTTTTCAAAGCCTGGTATTTATTCTATTGGTCTCTTTGGCTGAACCACCAAGTGATAGGAATGTAAACACACCAACACCAGTTGTCAAGCAGTGCTGAGAGGGACACACACACACACACACACACACACACACACATATAACAGGCTTCTTTTAGTTTCTATCTACCAAATCCTTTTACAAGGCTTTAATTGACCCAGGGCTATAGTAGAAGACACTTGCACAACGTGCTATGCAGTGGAATTAAACCCCAAACTATGTGGTTGGGAAGCAAGCTTCTTATCACACAGTCACACCTGCACCTCTCTCTATATATATATATATATGTATAAATGCCCGTGCATATATATCATCCTCCTTTTGCACTACCAGTTATCTCCTTCTTCCCATGGAACCACCGCCTAATAACATTCATCTCTCATTCTTGTTGTCATCCTTCTGACTACTTTTCACTAATCTTCCCCTTTCTATGCCTTCAGTCATCTCTCCTTCTCTAAGCTATATCTTAAGTCTGCCTTTCCTCAGCTTCATCACCTCTTGTATCCACTACCATTCTCAGCACCTTCCCATATCTGCCATCCATTCCTTCCTCTACTAGGGTCACCCTACTTACTATAGCCACCCTTATGTACATCTGACCTCCAGCTCTGTCATTGTATATATATCCCACCCTACCTTCTTATACCCTTTTTTTTTTTTTCATGGCACCAGCACTAGTGAGGTCACCAAGTAACTCACAAGACAAGATCCCTTGGCAGGGTGAGGGTGCTGAGTTGGGAGAGGTGACTTTGTGTCAGGTGTTGAGAGGCTGAAGCATGATTGAGGGGTCAGGAGCAGGTGACTTGCTGTAGAGGAGATACATGGCTACCTCAACTAGAAAGGGAGAAAGGATGGTGGAAACGAAATGTCAGAACACACACTCAAGATGAAGATAGAAGTGAATGCAGTGAATGATGTACATGGATAGAAGTGTGGACAATGGTGACTCTCAGTTTGGAGGAATGTAAGGAAAATAGGAGTGGGTCAGGAGGGAGGAGATAACAGAAGGTAATATCTAAAAGTGGGTTAGATAGATGAGAATTAGGGAAATGATATGCAGTATGGTGGGGAGAGGAGGGACACATTGACAGAGACATAGCTCAGAGGCATGTAGGGTGGATACAGTAGGTTACAATATATTCGTGGGAGTTGTTGGCAGACATGAGAAGGTATTCAGGGGAAAGAGGAGTCAGTATAAATATAGTGACAAGAATGGTGGGGTGCTGGGGGTGCAAGATGTGTGGCAAGGGAAGTGGTTCCAAAGAGATGGATTATTCCACATGATATTTTAGGCATCTTGGTGGTAATTCCTGATGGACCAAGGGCTTTCCCAGTCTTCATATCCTTAATTGCTCCATCTATCATATCGCTGGTATGTGCATATATTTATATACATACATACATATGTGTTTGTATATATATATATATATATATATATATATATATATATATATATATATATATAGAGAGAGAGAGAGAGAGAGAGAGAGAGAGAGAGAGAGAGAGAGAGATTCATATATACACACACATACATATACAAATATATGTATATTAATAAATATGTTTGTGTATTGGTGTGTATATAATTATCCCTATATTACAGAAGTAATGCATTCCCGAAAAATTTGCTGTAACATTTAATCCTGTAAAACTCAGATTTATCTTCCCATTGAAATGATATTGCATTCTGATGGGATTTTTCAAAGTGGAAAAAAAAAAAGCCACCACTTTTATACATGGAAATAACAACTTCTAAACACTCGTAGTACAATAGGAATACAAAAAAAAATGTGAAAAGATATGAATAAGGAAATAAATTGGAATCATATTGTAAGAGGGTCATTCCTATCACATATGATGTTGACCACTATATGAGGGGTGGTGCCGGAATAAGAGTTCTGAGAGGATGGGAGGCATTATTTTTTGATGTAGTTAGTTCATCATCAGCAGCAGCAATTATTTGAAGGGCAAAGAACTTACCCAAAGTTGTTTGATATGTATGGTGTGTCATCTCTTTATACAGCTTAGTGTAGGAATTAAACTCCTTATAAACACTTCTTGCAATGTTATGTTTATGTTGTGTTCACAAATATGGTTATTCTCAGCAAAACTTGCAGACCTTTCTTTAATAGTGCCAAACATTTAGCAACACTCTTTACTGTCAATTTGTAGAATTTCTGTATTCATATCTGTATTTTCAGTTTGTTCTTGTTCTAACAACATCAGCTCCTTGTTAGCTAAACTTTCTCTATGGAACACTGGCAACTCAACAACACCAACTTCTATGACTTCTTCAGACCCAAAGAAGCATCAGATGATTTTTGAAAGTTTTAAACTCTAATGCTGATTTTTGTTATTGAAAAAATAAAAGTTCTAGCAGACATAAGCTCCCAGAAAAGTGCAATTTCATCAACATTGTACACTTACTCTAATATATTACCCCTTTAGCAATTGATTTTTACAGCTGTTCAAGATAATTAGTAGCTGTGTCTGTATCAGCATTCACAGCTGACCAGTCATTTTTAGGTTGTGTAAATTCATGTACTCCTTGAATATTTTAAACCAGACTTTTTAAGTCCCCAGTAAAGGCTTTAATTTAAATTTTCACCTTTCTTTTTCTGCAAATTGTCATACAAACTTTTGACTTTTTAATTACCATCATACATAATTGACACAATATGTTGAATATGATCCTTTATCCACACACCTAAGACCCAACCCAGAGCATCACATTGGATCTCTGAATGAATAAAGGCCAAGCATAACAGAGTAATTCTTCAGCACTTGACTTAATTTTCTCTCTATTGTCGCATACTAGTCCCAGGTTGCAAGCTTTAATGCTTTGACAATGTAACTGAAGTTTTTCTCTCACGTCAAGCCTTTTTAAAACATCAAGTTTAATATCCAGAGTAATTCCTTTGTGGTTCTTTTTCACACTACTGCATTCACTTCCAATTGTGAGGCATCTCTCCAGGTATCTTGAATTGTGGGAAAATCCATATATATATATATATATATATATATACATATATATATATATATATATATATATATGCATATATATATATATCATTTGTCCCTTATTTCTTTCAGTCATTGGCTTGCAGCCATGCTGGGGTACCACCATAAATGGTTTAGGTGAACGAATCACCCCTTACTCCCTCCTAGTGCTTGTCTTTTTAAAGTCTGGTACTTATTTTATCAGTTGCTTTTGCTGAAGTGCTAAGTTACAGGAACATAAACCAACCAACACTGACTGCCAAGCGGTGGGATGGGGACAAGCACACACACACACTACATATATATATATATATATATATATATATATATAGTGTGTGTGTGTATGTTTGTCTCTGCTAGCATGGAAAGCGGACGTTAAATGATAATATAAGATATAATAATGTAATATATTATTGATATATAATAGTAATGTATACATAATATGACAGGTTTCTTTCAGCTTCCACCCATCAAGTCCACTCACAAAGTTTTGGTCAGCCTGAAGCTATAGTAGAAGATATTTGCCCAAGATGTCACGAAGTAGCACTGAACCCCAAACCATGTGATTGAGAAGGAAACTTCTTACCACACATGCTTATATGTAATATATACATACGTGTGTATATATAGAGATATAGATATTTGATGCAATGAGGCACATCTTGTCTCAGTACTTACTACCTGAGGCAAAATTAGCATTATAAAGTTCAATATGCCTAAAAGATATCTGGTTAATAAATATGCAAACTGCTAAGTTCTTTTTGTACACGTATATGCACCCTTACAGTCCAGCATGCCATCTGTTTCTATGTCACTGGGCTCATTCTTTCCTCTTTGACTCATAATTCCTGCTTCCTTCACTGCTTCATGATAAGTTGCACTCCAGGGAAGACTGCTGATTCCTTTGTCTTGTATAGTGTCATTGAAGCACACATACTCCCTGCAGTGATGGTCTCTGATTGCTATTTTTCACTTCCAGCAAGTAACTTTCTTTCCCTGGTTGGTCTCCCTTGGGGTTATGATAAATTGCTTCCTTACTGATCAACTATCCAGCCAAGAGTTATCAAAAAATGAGATGTGACCTAGATGTAGTAACACCCAACAGAAAATCTAAGAGTAAAAGTAGAGTATCTTTTTCCCCAGCTATATGTATATATGTATGATTGAATATAAATCTCCCTCTCTCTCTCTTTCTCAAAATATATATTTGTGTGTGTACATATTTTTATATGTATTATATGTTTGTGTGTGTATGCACGCACACACATAGATAGATAGATAGATATTGAGTTCTATTTCTCCTGTTAGTTTTACAAAAAGTCTATACATACATACATTTATATGTGTGCGTGTATGCATGTAGTTAGATTTTGAAGCCATCATCCATGCGGACACATTTCTCTCCTATGAAATCTTTTCAGTGTTCTGTAGTGATCGGTAGATAAAATTAGGGTATTTGGATGTGCCTCTAGGCTTCATCAGAGAGTTTAAAAGAAGGTCTCAAAGGTTCAGAGGGCTAATGTATGTATATACAAATATACATATACACACTCATACACACACACACACACACACACACATATATATACATATGTACACACATACATAATAGAAATGAAAGGTATATGAAAGGAGAAATATTTTTAAATAAAGTATATATATATATATATAGGCGCAGGAGTGGGCGTGCTTCCCAACCACATGGTTCTGGGTTCAGTCCCACTGTGTGACACCTTGGGCAAGTGTCTCCTACTATAGCCTCAGGCCGACCAAAGCCTTGTGAGTAGATGTGGTAGACTGAAACTGAAAGAAACCGGTCATATATATGTATATATATATGTGTGTGTGTGTGTGTGTGTGTATATATATATATATACATACACACTCATGCCCGTCGTATATATATATATATATATATATAGATATATATATATATATATATGACGGGTATGAGTGTGTATGTGTTTACACATGAATACATGTACATACTATTTGGGTATCAGCTTATATATAAGGATTGGTCTGCAAATGTAGCCATCATTCATACATGACATATTTGTACTCTTTTCTAGTTTATTTCAACCTAATTATTATTGATTTAGTTTGGTATATATTTACTACATTTTATTCATTGAGTTATTCATTTATATATATATATTAATATATTCATGTATTTATTATACTAGCAAGAATCTATGTATATTTAAATATTGGTATGTGGTTATGAAGTAGTTTTACATGAGTGTGTTTTATTTAACATGAAATGACATTTGATTTTCTGTCTTCCTCTAATTTTGTAATATTATATTTCCTGGAGAAATTATTTTGACTGTTATGAATCAAATTCATTCTAAATGTTGGAATCACAAAAATATATTTTAAAATAACCTAACTCAATGTCCAGATTCAAAATTTTCAGTTTCAGATGAGGTATTCAAGAAACAGCGCTTTCCTTGCTAAGACAGTAAATCTGTACATTAATTATAAAATACACACGCGTGTTTGTGTGTGTGTCTGTATACACATCAGAAGCAACTCCAGGTCATCAGCATCACTCTGGCTCATAACAGATTTTGTCACTAGGGCTCATCACAGATTTCACATAAGACACATACCTGCTTGAAGAATTTCACATTTTTCCACAATATTTGAAGCCCCAAATGGCTTATTTTTTATATCTAGCACTATGTCTTTCTCCATTTCTAAGTCTAGGGTAAAAATAAAGCAACCCTGCAAAACACAACTGATCTTTACACACAGTTGCACAGAATAACAGCAATCAAATAACGACAGCGGAGTGCACAACAAACATCAGTGATCTGACAGTCGCCTGTACTTTTGACAAGAGATGCCAGTTAGTCTTTTGCACCTACTAGGCTTGTTCATATTAGCCCTAGTTGCTGGATAATTTTTAGTCCCCTTAAGAATATTGTAGAACGGAAACTTTTCATAGATTGGAATTTAAATCCTAATCGCTAGAGAAATTTATTGTTTCAAGAAAGCATTGAATTTGAATTACTTTAAATTTTTACGATTGTAGATAACAACTAGGGCTGTAACTTCGGAGCCAGAGTCAGGCGTGTGTGAACAATGTCAAGAGAATGTCTACTACAAACGAAATATTTTTTGACACAGAGCACCTCTAAGACAACTGCCAGACACTGAACGAAAATAAATGACCTGTGACCAGGCTCAATAAAAGGAGCCTGATTTATTGACTGCAATTACACACTTGAAGTCAGTGTTAGCAGAAATTAAATCAGCTTGCAAATATATGTTCACTTTACTAAATTTTTACTCGGGCTAAGCCCAAACAGCCCGAGTGCCGGAGTCGCCACTGATATACATATATATATATGTATGTATTTATTTATGCAGGCGTGACTGTGTGGTAAGAAGCTTGCTTCCCCACCACATGGTTCTAAGTTGAGTCCCACTACATGGCACCTTGGGTAAGTGTCTTCTACTACAGCCTCAGGCTGACCAAAGCCTTGTGAGTGGATTTGATAGGCGGAAACTGAAAGAAGCCGTCATCATTTGTATTATATATATATATATATATATATACATACATATATTTATGTGTGTGTTTTTGACAACTGATGTTGGTGTGTTTACATACCTATAACTTAGCAGTTCAGCAAAAGAGACTAATAGAATAAGTACTAGACTTTAAAAAAAAGTGCTACAGTTGATTTGTTCAACTATAACCCTTCAAGGCAGTGCTTCAGCATGACCACAGTAAAATGAATATATATATAAGTCAGTAAATAGTGGGGTTGTGTTAACCGCACGTGGAGAAATAATAGGAAAATGAAGTACAAAATGAAGAAAATAATATATGAAGTACAAAATGAAGAAAATAATATATAAAAAAAAATAATATATAAAAAAAATAACTATACCAATACATTATATTGTTTTTGAGCTTTTGAAGTTCAATGGTAGTTCATGCATATAATGGTTGGAAAAATAAGGATGCATGAGAATTGAGAGTTGTGTTAGGTTTAAAAAAAGGGTTAAAAGTTTGTGTTAAGCAGGAAGTGTGGTGTCAAAACAGGAAGTGTGTGTAAGGGGAGACAAATGTTTTTAGTTGGAGTTATGAACTCATTTTCAACTAAAAACATTTGTCTCCCCTTACACACACTTCCTGCTTAACACAAACTTTTAACCCTTTTTTTAAACTTAACACAACTCTCAATTCTCATGCATCCTTATTTTTCCAACCATTATATGCATGAACTACCATTGAACTTCAAAAGCTCAAAGACAATATAATGTATTGGTATAGTTATTTTTTTATATATTATTTTCTTCATTTTGTACTTCTTTGTAAAAAACATTTTCATTCTCCTTCTTGAAAATTTGCTTCGCAATGAAAGCCGGTTAGAAATCTTTATTAAAATATGCTTCCAATTTAGCATTCTGCCTTATTCTTCATTTTCCTATATATATATATATATATATATATATATATATATATATATATATATATATATATATATATATATATGTGTGTGTGTGTGTGTGTGTATGTATGTGTGTGTGTGTGTGTGTGTGTGTGTGTGTGTGTGTGTGTGTGTGAGTGTACATCTAATTATAAAATATGCACATACAAGTGTGTGCAAAAAAATTATGTATATATGTATGTATATGTGTATGCATATATATATATATGTTATTCTAACATCTTTTTCCATGTTTGCATAGGTCTGACGGTATTCATTTAGGTAGGTTTTCTGCCGCTGGATATATGTATAACATCACGTGATAGATGTAAATGAGTGTCACTGTCATGCTAGCAGCATCATTCACTTCCAATATTGTGCTAAAATATGTCTGATCATAGGAAAATATTACCCTGCTTGGAAACAGATGAGGGGTGGTGACAGAGACATTCGACCTAAAAAAAAACTGCCTCAATAAGTTCCATTTGACCCATGCAGACATAGAAAAATGGATGTTAGAATGATGATAATGATTATAGTAAAGCATATACATGCATACATAATCATAGTTATAGACTTTGAAAATACGGATGTATCTCTGTAAATATTTTTTCAAATATATCATCATCATCATCCCTTCAAAATAAATTTATTATGGGTATGAAATATACCATTTTTTATCTTTGCATATTTAAGCTATACATTTCATGTGATTATTTATTTATTGACTCTTTTTGGCTTTATTCATTGTTAATTTTCTTTTTAATGTGATTTTGTTCGTTTCTCCTTGTGACATATACATGCTGTCAGTCTAAGAAGTGGTATCTTAATAGAGGAAGGCTGATGATATATGTTTAAATTCAAAAATGAACCAGCGCTGTTTTGCTTTAAGCAATGTCACCTTACTATGATACAAAGTTGTGTGATTTATTGTACAATATCTGTTACATGAGACTCTTGGAGATACAAATTTTGCCTCTGGGTATTTATCTTCAAACTTTAGACATACAAGCCCAGTGTCTTACTTACTTGAATATTGATTTTCAACATTTAACTTAATTCACCTTAATGTATTTTATGCAGTTAAAAATGGATGAGAAATTGTCCCTATCTACCTGTCCTTCCCCTCAGAGGGCCACAGCTGACTGCATGAATAGTTTTCCAGACTGCTAACCAAAGTCACCAAAGCAATTAGTATGCTGAGTCTAGAATCAATATGTCTAACTCTCAACAGTCCAACTTCCTATAAAACACTACAAACTGCTAATAACTAATGCAAACATTGTTATTAACAACAGTTTCATTATATCACAGAGTCAAACATTAAATCCTCTGGCTGAGGGTTTCTTTGAGAATAAGAGCTAGTATAGCACTCTGATTTGTCTTAACCCTTTAGGTACTATCCCATCTTCACACTATGTCTGTTTCTATTACACTCATCTTGTAAGGTTATAATGTTTATACATGAACCTAATCTTCCCATCATAATTTTTAGAAACATTTTGTCTTGACTTCCAAACATTATTTCTGTAGAGAAAAAAAAAAATTATTTCCCTGTTTGCCTCAAAATTCTTATTTTCAAAATAAACTGTAACATATAAACCATGTATTATAAATATTGGTGAACAAAGGGTTAAATACACTACATAAAGATATTTTGTTAGACATTGATAGCTATTCCAAAGAATTTTGCAATCATTCATAGCCTTTCAATGTTCTCCAGCCAGTCACAGTCCTTCAGACAGTTTTCCAATTATTTAAAGTCCTCTGAGACTTTTCTAGTCATTTGTGGCCATTCAGGCAGTTTTTCTATCATTTGTGGCCCTTCAGGAAAAATATTATAATGATTCATAGCCCTTTGAACTTTTCCAGTCATCCATGGTTCCTCAGATCAACAGCTAATGAGACGAAATCATTCTGTTCATAAAGCAACATTCAAACAGAACTGTATAAAAACATAGTTTTATAAGAAAAATAAACAACAAAAGCTATAAATAATCTAGCAAAATGGAATGGATAAAGTAGAACAATATGATAGCGAAGCAGGATTTGAACTCACAAGATACATACAGACACACACTTGTGTTTGTGTGTGTGTGTACACGCATTTGGATATGTATGTAGCTTATAGCCTACATGCTTATATATATATAACTATAAACAGATATATGTGTGGATCAGTAATCAGGGGGGTCAGTAATAGGAGTGCTATTATAGCATTCATTGTACCTTGGTCATTTTAAAGCTAAATGATCAGTCCCTCCCACTCCAGATTTGAACAATTTCTCCAATTTCTTACAGAGTAAAAGTGAGAGAAGAAAGAGTTCACCCTATACTTGGCTGGGTCAACCCTAAAAACATGAAAGGCAAATTGACCTTGGTATGGATTTAACCTCCTTGCTTTACTGGCTCTGCCCATCCCACTTTATACACACACACACACACACACACACACACACACACACACACACACACACATGTGCCTATGTTTATGTGTCTGTTGCATGTAGAAATCATACCAAAAATTATATGAGCAAGGCAGTCTGTCACCCATCCATCTATGAGGAGGTTGAAGAAAGACTATATGAGTCCCTGGCAACTTGTCCAAAATATAGAAGTATAGAAATGTAGGCATAAAATGAAAAAGAACGTGATCACAATGATTATATATTACACACATTTGTATATGTCTGTCTGTCTATCTATCTATTTATCTATCTATCTATCTATCTATCTATCTATCTATCTATCTATCTATCTATCTATCTATCTATCTATCTATCTATCTATCTATCTATCTATCTATCTATCTATCTATCTATCTATCTATCTATCTGTCTGTTTGTCTGTCTCAGTCTGCCTGTCTCTGTCTATCTTTCTGTCTGTTTATCTATCTATTTGTGTGTGTGTGTGTGTGTGTGTCTCTTACTATCTGCTAACCAGTGTTGGCTTCTTTACATACCCATAACTTAGAGCAGTTCAGCAGAAAGAGAATAAGATTCAGACTTTAAAAAAATAAGTACTGAGGTCAATTTGATAAACTAAATGCTACAAGGTGGATGCTTCAGCATGACTGCAGTCCAATGACTGAAACAAAATGAAAGAATATATATATATATATTAAACTGAATAATTTGTGCACAGCTCATTTTCTTCATATTCAATCATATACAATTACATATACAAATACACACATTCACTCACATACGTACAACAAACACCACTCCTAATCAGGTAATTAACCTTACATATTCACTGTCCATTAATAAACTTGTTTGTTTGTTACCATGGTAATTGCAAAATCTGATATTAAAATATATCCAAGAAGTAATTTAGTTATGATATTGAAATATCAGTCAATTTCCAAAATTTCATTTTCTTTTATAATAAGATTTAAATAAACTATTATTGTCATGCAATTTCTTCATAAATATATATATCTTCTTATGTTGTAAATGCCTCATATTCAGGCTATTTGTGTCTGCTTGTGTGTGTGTGTGCGTGCGTTGTATACTATGATCATTAATCTTGTAGTTGTGCAATTCTTGTTAAATTTTCACTGCATTTTTAACTTCACTTTCCAAGACTTTTATTGAAAACAAAATATGTTGTAACCCTAACCAATGTTGTTAAAATAGCCTATCTGTGTTGATTACAGGATCCGGAGAAAAGCCCTATAGTTAAAGTGTGAAAGTGGACAAAAGCCCCACAGTTATATATTTTGGTTATTTTTTCGGTTTTTTTTTTTCTTTTTTCTTGTTGCAGTCATTAGACTGCTGGGGTACCACCTTGAGAAGTTTTTAGTCAAATGTATTGACCCCAGAATTTTTTTTAGGTGATTTTCAGCCAGCCTAAAAGGTTTTGCCACATGCTAAAAATAACAGCCAAATCTTTAAAAAATTTTTTTTAGAATTTCATGTAAACAAAAACAGAAATTGCAGTTGCAAAAAAAAACCCTTTTATTTTCCAAAATTCCAATTTTCAAGTAAACAAAATATATTCAATCGAAAATAAATAAGTAGAAAAGAATAACAGAACACAAGACTCTTTACTACTCAATGTACATATTGTCTGAATTCTAACAAAAGGGAAAGCATTTACTTCAAGATATGTGTACGTTTGAATGACTAGCCTTCAGTGCCATAATTCTGTTAGACTTTCAATGGCCAAGAAAGTTCAAAAGGTCAACTTGTTCTCATTAATCTGTAAGTGCTGAAAGAAGAAAACTTTAAATTTGAATTTAAAGAAGGCTTTAAATTTGAATTTTAAAACGCTGATTTTCCTTCGACTAAAAATTCTTCAAGTGCCCCAGCATGGCTGCAGTCTAATAACTGCAACAAGTAAAAATTTTTTGTCCTACACTTGTTGATTATACAGGCAACTAGTACCATCACTGTTATTTCAATAGTTACTTTTTATATTTTATTTGTTCCAATCATTAGACTGTGGCCATGCTGAAGCACCACCTTGGAGAATTTTAGTCAAACAAATTGACCTCAGTACTCATTATTTTTTGTAAAGCTTGGTACTTATTTTACTAGTTCCTTTTGCTGAACTGCCAAGTTACAGGGACATAAACTCAACAGCACCAGTTGTCATACACAAAGTCACACACGCTGATATATACAATGGGCTTCTTTCAGTTTCCATCAACCATATCCACTCACAAGGCTTTTGGTTGAGCCAAAGCTATAGAAGACATTTACCCAGTGGGACTGAACCTGGAACCATGTAGTTTGGGAGTAAACTTCTTACTATATAGCCATGCCTACACTTATAGTTAATAAAAAAAAAGAAAAATGCGATATCTAACAATAAAATTGCTCCCTACAGCAATATCCAAATAATCGAATTTGTTATATATTAGTCATAGACAATGGGACAGTACCTTTGAGATCAATGTTATTGATGTTCCACTTAATTTTTTTTTCCAGGAAAATTAAGGGTATGGAAGGAATTTTATAGGGTAGTATAAGCTTTGAAAAGGAACAATTTCCCAAAAATATTTAGTAGAAGACCTAAGGGATGCGCTACAAGTAGAAATGATGAGAATTGAAGAGAAAATCATTTGACTTTGATTAGATGTCATGTACAGCTTGTTAGTTTATATCCACACAAGTAGATGCAGTTGCACCAGAAAAAAAAAATTACATTTTATATTTTTGAGGATTTTACTTCCATTTAATCCTTTTTAATTTTTGCATAAATAATTTTGTCTCCCTTTTTTTTAAAGTCAACACTACTAAATGACATATGCTATTGTTTTTCTTTTACACCATTTTCCTTCCCCCAATGACAAAAACAACATATTGAATTCCAAATAACTTCATTATCTAAACTTCCTTCTTTTAACTCCACCTCCATCTTCTTCCCCTTGCTTTTTCTTCTTTTTCCTCTTTTCATTTTTGTCATACCTATCTCTCTCATTTAATCTATAGTTCTCTCTTGTTCTACAGTACCTATCTCTATCTCATACTCTCCCCGTCCCTCTACACATATCACACTCTCTTCGCTTTATTTCTTATTTCTTTTAGCTACTTTGTCTCTCTGTTACAACCATTCTCTCTTTTCTGACATTCTTTTTCGTTATAGTGGCATCCATAATTATGAGTTTAATTCACACACAGGCTGATGTTTCTTTCCAATACTTTGGTCTAGTTTTTTTTGTATGGTCTAGTTTTTTTTGTATGGTCTAGTGGAGGAAGAGCAACATTCATGGCTCTTTTCAGGATATCTGTGACTGGTGTGAAGAAATTACTAAATGCTTGTAAGATTGGCCTCTGCTGATGGTTGAGTGATGATGTTGAACCAGACAACAGGTCAAGCTTACCATCCCTAAACACAATGTTTGTCGCCTGTCGGTCTCTCTCTTTCTCCCCCCCTCTCTCTATATATCTATCTATCTATATATATATATATATATATATATATATATATATATATATATATATATATATATATATATATATATATATATATATATATATATACATATATATATATATGTTCCAACTCTGTCTGTTTTTTGTTTTATTTATATTCTTATGAAATTAATGTGGGATATAGAATATGGAATATATAATATAAATAGTAAAATGAAATGAAGTATTGAATGTCTTATTGAATATATGAAATATTTGAAATATTGAGTATTAAATACATATAAGGACTAGTATACTTTCCTGCTTTATAGCAGTCATCAAGGTCCCGTCTGACAGATATATATATATATATATATATATATATATATATATATACACAAAGTAAAGTTTCCTCAGTTTCTGTATACTAAATTTTACTCAAATTGCTTTAGTTGTCCTGGGTAGCAGACACTTGTCCAAAGTACTGCACAGAGGGAATATACCCAAGACCACTGCAAACCAAACATCTTAGCCACATTGTTGCTATTGTTGTTATATATACTAACATTATACTGAGGTTGATTCACATATAAGAACCTTCAATAAAAGATGGCCTTTACTGTAGAGGAGCTGGAGGATATCGATAAAGATGGATAATGATGAGAGAGAGAGAGAGAGAAAGTGATGGATAACAATAGAGTTGAGTAATTATAAAAGAGATGTGAGGCTGTAAATAAAGAGTGACATGTGGTAGAGAGGACGACTGCTTTAAGTAAAGAGCCTGGCAGTAGGGAGTTATTGGATATGGACAGGTCCTTCATGATGTTACAAAAGAAGTAGATTCAAAACGGTTGATGATAGAGGGAACTGAGCTTAGGTATGGCATTTTTCATTACACTGATGTTATAGAGCAATAAATAGGGGAGAGTGTGAGTAATAGATGAGAGAGTAATAAGGATAGGAGAGCACTGGACAGAGACTGCACAGGAACATAACAGGCAACAAAGACCCAAATAAAGGTATGTTATCCATCAAAACCTCCACTACAATCATCATCATCATTATTTAACATCTGTTTTCCATGCTTTCATGAGTTGGCCTGCTTAATAGGAGCTGGCAAGCCAGAGAGCTGCATCAGACTCCTTTTGTCTGATTTGGCATGGTTTCTATGGTTGGATGCTCTTCCTAATACCAACCACTTTACTGAATTACCTTCCACTTTAATATCTATTTTCTTATGCTAACTCTGCATACCACCACTCATCATAGTTCTTTGTCATCTTCCTCATGGAGTTAAGTTTCTTAACAGTCCTCACCACTTGGTTCAACGTCTTCGCCTGTCTCCCTCTTCCACATGTTCCATCCACCTTCTCATGCTCAGTGCAATCTTCTCTCTTACATGCTACATCTGATTCCTCCTATATCCAGTGATTTTTTTTTTCTTCATTTCTGCTCCATCATTAATGCATTACACATCCAGAACAAAATGCTCACCTCTTTTCTTTTTGTAGTCTTTGTAAATTCTCTATATTCAAGGCCTACATCTCATTACCATGCACCATCACACTTTGTAGACAAGCATCATACAAGCTACCCTTTACTCTGAGCAAGAAACACTTTGTTATCAGCAGAGGTGTAGTTCCATGAACTTTTCCACCTAGTTCTTACTCTAGCAACTATGTTTTCAGAACATCCACTCCCACAGCTAATTAGGTTGCCTGGGTAACAACAGCTATCAACCACTTCTAAACACCTGGTGCATCTGCCACATACAATGTCTACTTTCTTTGTCAGCCTACTTGTGATTGATTCCTCTACACTTGTGCATTCATAGTTTTCACTATATACACCATATGGAATTCTATCGACTTTTTTGTATATTCCAAACATGACCATTTCTCTGATAATAGCAGGGTCCTATCTTATTTACTACTTAATAATACATTTTTTGCTAAGTTTACTGTGAAGCCTCTAAATTTTAGGTTTTGTTTCCATATCCGGAATTTCTTCTTGAAATCTTCCACAGACATAGCCATTTATTATCTAAAATGAAGCCTGTCTAATCTCATGTTTAATGTTTTGATGATCAGCTTAGCTTTCCTAACAGTTTTTTTCCTCTTTGACACACAGTTTAACTACTGTTTCCACAATCCATTAGTTTTAAATCTTTTTGTTGTATTGTTCTTCAGCTCTTATCAACTACACTTCCTCTTTTCTATCAATTATCTCTTCATCCTGAGATCCATTTGTTTAAATATAAACTCATTTTAATCTTCATTTACTATATTCTTTTAAATTCTGATTAAGAGTAACTTATATTAGAGCTGTATCCCATATTGGTTTCAAATTCTGGCACAAAGCCAGCATTTTCTGGAGAGGAGATAAGTTGATTACATCGACCCCAGTGCTCACTGGGACCTATTTTATCAACCTTGAAAGGATGAAAGGCAAAGTCAACCTTGGTAGAATTTGAACTCAGAATGTAAAGACGAACTAAATGTTGTTACGACAGACTAAGGGTGCTAGGACAGACTCTACGCATTTTGACTGATGTGCTAACAATTCTGCCAGTTTTACAGCTGCATCCCATATTATTGGGATAAATGCATAGAGGAAAGAAAAACCTTAAAACAAGTCAAGATAGAGTGGCTTGAGGAGATTTTACTGCTTTTCCTTGCTGATCACTTGATCACATAGAGACACTCTCATTGGCTTGAATGTTTGGTACATAGTAATAGACTGTTGTTTGATATGTAGACTGTTCATAGTCTACATATCATAAGTAGTAATAGATTACTTATGCTACTCTGCTGCAACCTGAAATATAAATCTAACAAAATGATGGTATACGTATCTATTGTCTTATTTTAAAACAGTTATATTTTATATTCCAATACTCATCAGGTTATTGCAATTAAAATAAGCTTGGAGATAAAAGTTAGTTTTAAGTCAGGTCAGGTAGTACAGGAGTCAATCTGTTTTATGCTCAATTTCTGAAGTAATCTTCTATCAGGTGGTGTTGTAATATCAGTTACTTTCAGAACTCCCAGATCTATACAACAGAATATCTAGATTTAGGCAGTCAAAGAGTATGTATACTAAGCCCACACATAATCAGAATTGGGTATTAGCATAACAAATACACCAGTTTTATGATAGTGTAGCACTGATAACAACACTATGTAGTGATATTGGTGATGCTAGAGGTGGTGAGGATGATGTGATGCATAATTGAAATATAGTGCATATATGTATTCTCGGTAGAATTCAACCAAGAGCAGATTAAAATAGAAGTCATTAGGCTAGATATCTCTTACATTTCTTTTCCCCTGCGGTAAAACACCTTTGGGCGATATGGAAAGCAAAAACAAAAAGAAAGAAAGAAAGACTTAATATATGTAATTACTATTTTGGAATTGTATTTTGTTGTTAGTTTGAAAATAAAAGATTATTTTGTCTCTGAAACAGTCAATTTATGTTTCTTTTTCTCCTTACATTTGAAAGTTATATGTGTAATGGGTGGAGTGGTAGTATATAACATTGAAGTGGATTGCTTACTGTCCATTTATATATTCATGCATAAAACAATACAGAATTGATTAGCTAAGTAAAAATGCTAACATAAATGCAAAGGCAGAAATTTGGTGCTTGAATATAGTCAACAGTTATAATAACCTATTACTTAACTGGTATTTATCCAATTTCTTCCATCAGGAAAATTGATCTTGGTAGAATCTGAACTTACTCAAAAATGACAGCAAAATAACTGCTCTTGTGATTCAATATTTCCTAAATTTGAATTTTAGAATTTTTTAGTTCAAAATTCATTCTATTGAAAATTAAACTCATTTTGCCATAATGGTTATACAATTCTCTCAGGTCCATTGAAGGACTTCAACTCAACACTGCTAAGGAAATGCTCATTAATTGTTCAATGCACCTGATGTTCACAGCAGTGCACTGAACTTGTGCATGGTACATATTATAGCTTTGTGGATTAGTTCAAGGAGAATTAAACATGATGGTGAAATATGCAGCTCAGTGTTAGTTGGTGATAAGGATTCAATACATTGTCTTTAGGATAGTGATCTTTTAATCTTTCATGTTACCAGTTTGCACTGATATACAAATTCCAGTTTGAAATTAAAAATATTATATTAAAGGCTAACACTCTGAAAATAACATGATACAGGTTTGTTACATTTAATATCATACCACCTCACTTCTCCATTCCATAATTAAGAATGACAACAAAAGAGAATTTTTCCTTCTATTCTTGTTGAGTGCTGGCATGATTGTATGTTTTAGAAGTTTATTTTGCAATTATGGTTGATATCTTCTACTGTAGCTTTGGGTCAACCAAATACCTTAAAGTGGTATTTGGTAAAAAGAGACTGGGATAAAGCCCATTCTATATCTATGCTTGTGTGTGTGTGTGTGTGTGTGTGTGTGTTTATCAATGAGTATCAAGAAGGCAACTTGACCATATAATATATACAAAGAGAGAGAGACTGATAAAATAGATACCAGACTAAAAATAAACACTGAGGTTGATATGATTGACTACTGCCTTTGAATGTGGTGCCTCAGCATGGTCTCACCCCACTGACTGGAATCAGTAAAAGAATGAAATGTAAGGGCAGTATTTGAATCTATTCTGTACTACTATTATAACTCAAGTCTTTTCTATGCATCTGTTTGAGAAAATGCTTCTATTTCATGGTGTTTTTCATTTTTTTTACCTAAGTTATTGCTCACCCAACATATGTCCATATAACCTAGTAACAAGGTAGAACTTCCTAATTTCAATACTCACCAAAATGGGCAATGAAGTTGTCATTGAAGTAAGCAAACTGGATAAAACTAGAGGCACTAAATTTGGTTTCTCGTTGGATGCATTTGAATAATATAGACTTTCATATTGTATTGTAAAGAAAAATAACTTTTCAAAATTGTAGTAATGAAACTATACCAATTAGGAAAATTTTATTATAACAAGCTGCTTAACTTTTATCAAAGCTTTTTTACTTACCGGTGATGTATTTTCAATTTTTGTGGGTTTTTTCTCTTTTCCCCAAAATCCTTTATATAAGGATTTCAGTCTCCATATTACTTTTAGTTCAATGCTCAGTTTCTACTGATTTTCTGTGTGCAGGTGTGTGAAGGTGTTTTGTTTATTCAGTATTTGCTGCTAATAGCAAGATGGAAACCATGGTTATTACATGATTAAAATATAAATCTTTTAGCTATTTAAACTAGTACAGATATAGAGGTAATATTTTAAATATCATATTAATTGACTTTGTGTAGGCTCTGAGACTTCACTTATAAAATAGTATCTATTTGGGGAAAGAAAACTAATCAAGTAGATAATATACATTTCAGCCCAATATTGCAAACTGCTTTCTCATCCACATGAAGAAAGATTGTGAAATCTGAGTGATGTACAAGATTCTATAGAGTGGAAAATCAGACTCTGTTTTTATTTGTACTCATGAATTTAGGATATTAATTCTGTGATAGAAGATTTAATTAACCAACAGAAGGATAATATTTTGAACATATGTAGTTTGAGGTTGTCAAATGATTTATGTCACAAATAAATATACTTTATCTGTTTTATCTTTATGAATTAGTTTATTTGTGTGTGGTAAGGGTTGGGTGGGTGTTAAAAGCAAATATAGAACTTTAAAAAGTTTTTACTCGTTTCACATTTGTTGTTCAGACTTTCTAGGCAGTCATTGGATTAGTGGAAAACAAGGTTATACCAAAGACGTTATTTAGTCCCAGACTAGCTGTAATCAGGTGGACTTATTTATGATCAATGACATTCTAGATGTGACCAACTTGTCTTTTTTGTATATTAAGCATAGTTTAATTAAGACTACATCATTCAGTGAGATAATAGGGTACAGTCTGAGGGAGATGCAACTGCTATTTTCAACATAGAGTCTCCTTCACTTTTCAATTATTGTTGCTAAGAGAAATGGACTAAATTTTCATTATCATCAACAAAATGTATCATCAGATAGTGAGTTGTTAATTGTGTTAGAATACTACTTATGAGTAAACCAACATTGAAGGAAGGAAAGTATTCACTTTTCAGTTTTAGTACAGTTGTCAATGCATTGAAATATCATTTTAGAGGAAACTTCAGAAGTGAAGACAAGGCTCCTTCATGTGTTTCTTGACGTGATGGTATAAGTGTAAAATGATTTCACTGAATATTGAAGTGATAGCAATGAAAGTCATTGATGTAGGCATGTGAATATAACATAGATTGAGAGAATTTGTGTTGTCATGGAAGAATCATTAAAACGTGGAAAACAATGCCTTGGAGTATTTTTTCTGGATCTCTGTGTATTGTCAAATCCCAATAGGGATCAGCATTGCCTGTTGTTCTTTCAGAGTCAATAAAATAATCAGTCCAGGACAGTGGGCTGGTGGAAATGGTCAGAGTCTTTTATAGTTGTTCTTGTTAATGTTTTGAGTTCTTGGGTGCAGATTTAATCCATTGCCCAGCTTAACACCACCACCTGGTCCATGAGTGCATATAGTATAGTTCTATGCCAGATGCATTCAGGCAAGTTCTCTTGTTTGAGGATAATTTCCTTGCTTTCTGCCAGTTATATATATATATGTATACATGTATATATATGTATACATATATGAACCCTGAGTTAATAATGTATACATATATGATGTGTTTTATCAATGTTATTGCTAGCATGATTTGAACAGTTTGACTGGGTTGGCAAGCTGGAAGGCTGCACCAGACTCTTAGTCTGATTTGGCATGGTTTTCTATGGGTGGATGCCCTTCCTAATGCCAGCCACTCCGAGAGTGTAATAGGTGTTTTTACGTGTCACCAGCACGGGTGCCATTTGCGTGACACTGGGGTGTGTTTACAAAATAATCTTGCTACCAATAACATTAGCAATTAAGATTAAAAATAATTATTTGAATTTAGGTTGAGATGGTTTTGGCAGGTAAGGATACTGTAAAGATTCTGTACCACCAATATAATTCTATTTTACACTAAATTACAAATTTACTTAAAATGTTTTCTGGTTACTACAGATAACTGTTATGAAAAATAACATTCTATTTACTTTTTAATTCACTCACTACACCTTGTTGGTAAAGTTCCACATCATTTCAGACATTTCAAAATTTTTATAATTAAATTTCACTTTTTTTTAAAATATGCTTTTGATCACATATTTGCACATGTTAGAGGAATTTTTCATTCCTTTTTCTTTTAAGAAGCAGCTATGTTAATAAAGCAAACAAAAAAACACTAAAAACGATTAAAAAAACTCAGTCGTACATAAATTCAAATGAAAAATGAATAAATGAATAAAAACCGTGTATGGTTTGGCAATATTGACAAGTTAAACATAATATTGTACAATGTAGCTAGACAATATCAATAGTTGCACTCAGATGAATTGATTGATACCAATTGAACATGAATTTATATTGAGTGCCTTGATTTCAGCAATTAGTGTTTAATCCATTTTCAGAGTGAACAATTTACCAGCAAATCAAAGCTAATTAATAGCAAAGGTTAAATGTATTCATATAAAACACTGAACTGTGTGAAGCATTCAAGGAAAAAATTGAATTTAGGTTCAGAAATTTCAAACAACTTTGAAATTATTATGTTCAAATACTTGTTGAGTTGGCAAATATCTACAAAATCCATTATATTTAATTAGATAATTGCGATAATTTATATTAGTGAAATGCATTCATGTTTACATACGCACATACAACTTAACACACATGTACTCACACACGAGCATATTAAAGGTTCACTAAACACACTTCAAATTTTATTATTTGCTATTACTGTGTAATGAAATCATTTTATTAAAATATATTTTTTCAATCCTTAATCTAATTTTTTCATGTATATTAAATGTGAAAACCTCATATATTGAGTCCATTAAAGGCTTGTGGGTGTAATTTTTTGAGACGGGATCTGCCATTGGAGAGACCAAGGTACCCAGTTTAACACTACCACCTGTACCTTGGTTGTCTTTAGCATATTGATGACTCAGGTCTTCAATGACAGGATAACTTCCTCCACTGAATCTGAAGGGCTCTGTAAAAGGTTTTGGCAACTGTCCATCATCCTCTCACAAAATCATAATATAAATTTAAAAACTTTATCTATTGAATCTTAACTTCAGTTTAGAAGCCAAAGAAGTCAATATGCTGAGTTGGTAAAAATCATTTATAAAAAAATAAAAGAATCAGTATGTTTAACTAATTTCAGCCTGGAATCTACAATGATCTAAAGAGAGATACTTTTTTCATTATTGTCAAAACTCTTGATCATCATCATCATCATCATCATCATCATCATCATCACCATCATCACTTAACACCATTGTTCCATTGCTGTCAAGGGTCAAATGGTTTGACAGGATCCGAGAGGCTCAAGGACTGCATCATGCTCCACTGTTTACTTTGGCATGGTTCCTATAGTTGGATGACATTCCTAAAGCCAACCACTTTACAGTGTACACTAGGTGCATTTTTTCATGCCACCAACACTAGTGAGGTTGTCATGAGATTGATTGGGATGGAGCAGGAAAAGATAAAAACAGCAGTGATGAAGTAGCTATGAGACCCTCGAGGCTGGGTAGTGGGGCAGAAAAACCAGGACTGTAAATGTGTAAAGTTGCAAGACTGTGGGGAAGAATGGATGATGGATTGGGCAGTGAATATAATGAATGAAAAACAAGTGTTGAGTGGATAATAAGTAGGGGAAGTAGGGAAGAGTAGTTGAGATTGAATAGGGTTGGGGGTTTTAATGTAGTGAATGGTGGAGAAGGGGTATATCTATTTAGTTTAAATTTTTGTGGTGTTTCTATTAATTAATTCAGCTATTAGCATCACTTTTTGTGTAATTGTTTTAATTGATTCTACAAATATTTTCAGCTACAATATTTTTTACGTTTCTACATATTGAATTAGGATTAAATGAAAGAGATGTTATGAGAAGGTGATTGTAAAATATACCCATCAAAGTACAGTGCAGTTGAATACACAAAAGATGAAATTAATTAATAATCTAATGAATTTTTGTGATTATATTATAGAATAATCTAAGAATCTCTTTTCATTAACACCCTGTGTGGATGTGTCTGTAAACATATTTACTTGGACTAATTTAATATTAAGAAAGTATATAAAATACATGTCATTCTAAGTGGACCATCTGCCTTAATGCTGTATAGTTCTAAATTTATGATCCACATCATGTAAAATGTCACAACAAATCAGTCCTCCTTAGAACATTTAAATATCACTATGTGTCCAGAGGACTGGTGTGCTTTTACAGTAATGCTACGTATGCCTCATACACAACTGGAACTGCTAAGTAGAAGTTAAAATGTCAGTTGTTTAGAAGAAATAGATTCTTGAACCAGTAATAATGCTGAATTAAGGTAAATTTTAAAATATATTTCAGTTACTCAGATAATCTCTGAAGACTTGTCACTTAAGTTACTGTTGCATTTATAATAAAACTATTGTTTCAAGCTCAGTTATCTTCTAACCAATATTATTGTTGCTGTTGTCTAAGGTCGGTGTTGACTTGTGATGAAAGGCATTCTAGCTATAGCTGTTCTGTCTTTGTGTCAATTATTTTGTGCATTGAAGACTATAAATTTACAATGTGCCCTTCAGTTTTTTAAGACAATAGAGTATGAGATGAGAAAGATTTTGCTGTTATTTCTAGCTGATCGAACAACCACATTGTCTCTGTTGTTAGCTTATTTGCATCTTAGCAGCAGCTAGGAATATAAATGTGAATTATCTTGATCTATATTCTTCCTTGAATTCTAAGCTAGAGAAGAGTATGTGGTATATATCGAAATTTCAAAGGCACTGTCTTTCTGAATGAAACAAAAGCTTACAATAACCATTTACTGACAAAACATTCACCTTGCTTCAGTTATTTTGAGTAGCTATGAACTTGACTCCAATGGGATGAGGTGAACAGCTTAGTCATCATCATCAGAAGAAGAAAGACAGCAAAGAGCACCCATTGACTTTCGTGCAGAGCCTTCATGATAAGTTATGAAAGGAGAGGAAGGAATAAACCATAGCTCATGGATTATTTGCTGACCAAAAACATTGTCTTGTATCATGTAACTAAGTGGATACACAGTTGCATTGTTGCGAAGTTTACAACCTCTTGATTCTAAGTTCAATCCCAATGCATGGCAACTTGCAGATATTTCAAGTATGTTCTACCATAGCCTCGAGCTAAACCAACGACTTGTGAGTGAAATTTGTTGGCTACTGTAACTTCGCAGTTTGTCAAAAGGAATCGATAGAATAAGTACCAGGCTTTAAAAAATAATACTGGGATCGATTTGTTTGACTAAAATTCAAGAGAGTGCCCCAGCATGGCTACGCACTAATGACTGAAACAAGAAAAAGATAAGCAATAATATCAAAAGGACTCATTTCTGTGGCTTCAGCTTCTATTTAGATTTACTTTTAATGTCATTTGAAGCTGTGTAGAAGCAAAAATTAGTTTTGATTCAGCCTTGGAAATAAGCTGTAAATATATGACTCTTTAATCCAGTTCCTAATATTCATTGAGTCAGATATAAATCCATTTTCATACAACATTGAAATATTTGTTATGATATTTGGAATATACTTAAAATTTAGTGATCTCATAAAGCTGATACAATTTATTTTCATGAGAATATATATTTTTTTGTTCAGATTTCTCTAAGTACATATTTCATATATTGATGCACATATCCATTGTCATACAATTCACTTTACTTTATGACCTAAGACACTCCTCTGTTATAAAGAGAGTTGATTTTATTATACAATCTTTCTATCTCTTTCTGTTTGGGCGTTGCTTGTTAAGATGTCATAGTATCCCTGGAGAAGCTACATTTCAAGATAAGAGGGGAATAGTAGCTGCAACATATATATATCTGTCTTAGAGCATTTGGGATTTAGGTAAATGAAAACTACTACTGTAAGTAATTAACAGGTTCTCACCTCTTCTCTGTACTGGTGCTATACATTCCTTCCAGTGTTTCATGGAAGCATTTGAGCTCTGGATTACTAACTAATGAAATACTTCTATCAAAGCTTCAAGTGCTTACTTTTATGAGTTGTGACTTCTGGAATCTATTTAAAGCTAGGTAGACTGCATTCACCAGGAGAGCTCTTCATTGATGATGATAAATCCATATATGCTATAGTAAGCTCCATTTCGCTATATGACATAATCTATGTATATATTGATGTTTCATTGGGAACAACACTCTGATGCACTATATGATAATGTGTGATAAATATATGATTTGCAGAAAATTCCCTTTATAAATATATATCCAGTCAGATAATGTATTTGAAAAAATCCTAATTTACTATATACCATACAACTGATGTTTATTATGGAAGAAATATTGATATTATATTGTCTTATTTGTGAACATAAAATTTCAATACAAAACATTTTAAACTATTTTATAGTTACGTATTTCATTAAATATTATTGGTACGTAAATAAACTCTCTCTCTCTCTCTCCCTCCCACCCCCTCCCACCACACACACACACACACACACACACACAGTGAGTTCCTGCACAGTTTCTACCTACCAATTTCCTTCACAAGGCATTAGTTTGCCTGAGTCTGTAGCAGAAGTAATTTGCCAAAGATGCCACACCATGGGACTGAACTCCTTCCCCACACCCAACAATAATCAAAACCTAAAGATTATCTTCCAAAATGTTTGTAAAATAGGTTATGTTTATTACAAGCACACATGGCATTATATATGTCTTACGAAAAGTCATGAAAGGTCACATGATGCCCAAGTGTTACAGGTTGCCCATGCAATCGTTTTATGAATAAGCATGGTTATGTGATTAACAAATTTACTTATCAACCACTTGGTTTTCAGTTCAATCTTTGCATGGCACCTTGGGCAGGTATCTTGTACTGTAACCCCAGGCTGACCTAAGCCTTGGGAGTAGATATGGTAGATGGAAATTGAAAGAAGTCTTTCATGTGTGTGTGCATGTCTCTTTTTCTTGACATAGCATGGTAGTTGTTGTGGGAGGGTGTCATCATCAGTCAAGGAATATCATTGATTTCCAGTCTTTCATGAAAACATGTCCAGCCAAGGGGAAATATTACCTTACTTGAAAACAGGTGAGGATTCGCATCAGAAATAGCATCTGACCTCAACATATTTCCTCAGACACATGCAAACATTGAAAAATGGACATTAAAACAACAATAATGATATTATACATATATTTTATCCTTTGAATATACAGGAAAAGTTAGTGTCTGACTCTCAGTGTCTTGATTCCCTTGCAGTGCTGAATTGATATAAAATTCCAAGTGTTAACATTTGATGCATGAAATTTTAATAGCTGAGATTTTTTCATAATTAAGGTACATATGGAATATGGTAAAAGCACCCTAATGAGTTATAGAATTAGAGTTTAACTTCAGTTTACTATCCATTGTGCAATCTTTAAGTGGTTCTCTCACCTTCCTGTTTAATTAACAATGCTTATAAATAAATAAAAGAAAATATTTTTTTTTATAAAATTTCAAAAGAATAGTAAACAAGTTATTTCTTGTCACCCTTTCTCTCTTTTTTTCCTATAATAGTTTCCTGCTATAAAACAAGAATAAGAAAGCCATGTTACCAGAAGTTGTTTTATAGTATACTATTAGAAAATAGTTGACATTCTCTATCCTGTTATATACTTATATATTACAATGTCCCAAACTAAAAGCATATCTTTTCTTGATATTGCTGTTTGGCCCTTGTCCAGCTCTACTTGAGCAAACAATCTCCAACAGTCATAGATATTTTTGTCATAATCATGTTTTTTTAAGGTCTGGTACTTATCCTATCAGTATCATTTTCTAAATCACTAAGTTACAGAGACATAAACACACCAACACCAGTTGTCAAGCAGTGGTGGGGGACAAACACACACACACATATATATTTATATACAACAGGTTTCTTTCAGTTTCCATCTATCAAATCCACTCAAAGTTTTGGTTGGCTCTGGGCTATAGTAGAAGACACTTCCATGCCAAGACCAGATCTGGCTGGTTTGAACATAAAACCAAAATACGGCCAGTTTAGGGTTAAGAGAAGATTAAAATTATAACAGTGAAAATGATTGACCAAACACTTGTACAGAAACATGGAGATCTTGTAATTAGAAAGCTAAAAAGAAATTAAGCTTTTAGTGAACATTCTAATTCTGAAAGAATAAATAAATAAAATATTCATAATGTAAAGTCAGTTAGGTCTGGTGAAAAAGAATAGATTATGAAAAAAAAGGTGAGATGACTGCATTTATCTCCTGGCATCCAGCTATGATTTGATCTTACAGCTATTTGTTAAATATGCATTACTATTTAGCTTGGACTCTGACAATATGTAACTACTTAGGAAAATTGTGTCTGTATTACATACTAAATTTTAATATCTCAATAATGAGCTAAAACTCATATTGCAATATTTATCTAATAAATCTTCCCATATTTTGATAAGACAATCAGATTAGTCAAACAAAAAGATTATTTCCTTAGATACAGAAATGTTGCTTTTTTTTATAATATTAAACAATTGATTTTATAGAAAACCGTTCTTGTATACCCAAATTTCTCAAATTTTTTTTTCTAATGTTGAGAATTTGTAGGTAAATCCAATTTAATCTTTTGATCAAACTATTTTAACATGAGTATGTGTTTCATCTTAATTCAGCTGGATATTATAATAGGAAGGAGTATGTTTGTTGCTTCGCTGCTTGAGGTAAAAGACAGTCTTTTGTTGTCGGAATGGATGGCAAAGATTCTGGACTCGTAAATATGCCGAATAAATGATGGCTTGTACACTGCATACAAGAGATAATTAGAAATAAATTAATTAGTACCACTACCATTCCATCACTGATTAAACACGTATTATGCAGTAACGAAGACTGTAGTTTGAGCTGATCTATGGGAATAAAGTCCCTTATGATGTTTTAAGATGAAAAGAATTAATAGAAAACATCACAGATTAACAACATCAATTTGTAATAATGACAATATTTTATAAGTCTAGAAAGATGATACGAATAATATAATTTTGCATTCCTGTTGTACTTTATTCTAGATAATAGCTAAGTAGTAGTGAAATCATAAAGTGAACAAGTTGTTGGAATAGTAATTCTTAGGCCTTAATTTCAAATCCACTACAAGCATCTCATTGTAAATATGGACAATATTTCCATCTATTCATCTCATATCTCTTTGTTATAGGGAATATTTAGCAGATTTTGAAAGAGTATTGTTATCTTTAATAAATTGGTACTTTATTCAGAAGAAGATTTGTGTCATTCTGCTTAACACTCTCAAAATGACTAAACACTAAACCAGAGGAGTAAATTTGCATTTTCATTTATTCCATTTTGCAAATATTGGCCAAGGTGTTTGTATAATTGATTTTTAACATAAGCACAACATTTCAAATATAGGGGATGGTTGTAGCTGATTAGATTAACCCTAGTACTTGACTGGTCTTTCATATTACAAATATTTCACAGCCTCCAAAGGGAGTCCACTCCTATTCAGAATGACCAGATTGTTGAGTGTCTATGGACACAATAATGCAACAGCCACAATATGCTTGGTAGGTTAGTTGTCCAGTACACTATCAACTTCCCTATTTGTTCATTTAACTGTATACAATACAAAAATAAGATTATTTAAATATTGCAATCCATCAATGGCTTACTTGGATTTATGCGGTCAAATTTAGTACACAAATATGTTTGCAGTCAATTCTGATGAATAAGAACAAATGGTATGATTATATATTAACCTGTGGTATACTGAACTGATCTTCCTGTTCCTGACTAGATTTTTAAGAATATAAAATATTGTTTAAGGATATAATTCTATGTTTAACTATTTTAAACAGTTTTTATATATTTATTCCAAGAGTAACTAAATAAAAGCAGTATCAAACCTTTGTGATGTAATATTTGCTATTATAACTTTGTGGTTGCTATGAAATTACCAGTGTTTGTAGAGCCTAGCATTTGTAGGATATGCAATGAGTTTATCTTTGTGTTTTTCCTAAGTAGTGAGGATATGATGTTGACTGAACAAAGTATGTATATTGGGCCTAATGAGTAACAGATAGGTGTGAGAGAAGACAAATGAACAAATGTGTTTGGAAGATGTGTCACTAAGTTTATTGTAACACTAAGATTATTGTATCATTACAATTTTGTTTTTGCTATTATAACTGTTAGTGTGGCAATGATGGGTATTCTGAATAAGGTGTTTCTGTGTCATGATGGGCTCATTGTCTCATGCTTGTTTGTATGAAGAGCTTATTCTCTCAAGTGCTTATATGTAATGATGTGCACATTATACTTTAAATATTTGTATAATAATAATGGACACAATTTCATAGATGTTTGTGTGTGTGACGGGCACAATATTTCAGATGTTTTTAGGCATGTATAAGTGAATGGTACTTTTGTACATTACTTCATGAGGTCTCCAACACTTCAGAGCTAAAGAATTTTCAGGCTGTACAAAAGAAACTAAATTCTTTCAATACATTGACAGATACATCGATGTATTTATTTGTGTGTTACTAATCAATACCTATTCACAAGATTGCCAATGAATTCTTAATAACTTCACATCTACTTGCTGAAGTATATTTTGCAAATTTTAGTCATTCAAGATAGTTATCTGTCTTCTGCCCAATTTTCAAGTCAGTGTGTTCCTTAAAACCCACCCAAATCTTTCATTGTAAGAAGTGCAACAATTGTCAGCTGTCCTTTGATCTGAGAATGGTTGCCCACCAAATTTTAAAATGAAGGCATCTAGTGGGAAGAGGAGGCATTCACATGCTGTTTTGCTTTGTGTTGCCACACAATCTTGACAGAGATTACTTAGTCCAATAGGAAGAATTGGAGGTAGTAGACTATTGCAACCATCATCCATGATCACAACTATTGAAGGTATGTGATCCAACTCTGTGTGTCTTTTCAGAATTAGAACTTCATCATAATCCTGGCATTGGAAGCAAGAAAGTTTATCACTGGCTGAGGTACAGACTTGAGTCTCCAGGAGAAAGGCATGATTTCATGTTGCTTTTACAGATTGAATTTGAAGAGTGCTCTGCGCCATATCCAAAGCTGCAGTAATACAGCAGTATATAAATAGTTGATTTAAGACTGGATTCCTAGAGTCCTACATTCTCCTCCCTCTTGGTTATGACTTTTCTTAGCAACGTTTAGTAGTGTCTACCTGTAATCGGTTTACATATTCAGTACTAGAGAGAGAACACTTAAGTAATAGATAAATCAGTTCATATTTAAGGTTAGATTTGTTTGTCGACTTTATATTATCAAGTTACCCATTCCACTTGCAAATAAAAGCTTTGTTTAGGACAGTTTGATGTTTAAAACTTGATTGCATGATGTATAATGTAAATTGTTTTTCAAAAAGAAAGGTAATAACAGGTGTAAACTTACTAGTACAGTATATTGAGGTCGTTATCAATTGAATGCACATTTTTATATGTTTACCAATATAAGTATACAGATACAGATATGTTTGAGTATATATAGTTATGGGTATGTGTAAATGCATAAATGTATGCATATATATGGGTGGTTATAAATATAACTATTGGTACCAGTGGGAGGTATCTATTGGTACCAGTAGAAGGGGTGGAAGACAAGTATTTTTTTTAAATAGGTACACATACACATGTAGATCCAGAGCTATATTTTTGTTTCAGTTTTAATTTTTTTTTTATTTTTCATTTTGCCTACTCACATAATTCTTTGGTAAAGCTGTTTTTTCTATAGCAGTGAGTGCTGTACCATGAAGCAGAAATTTGTATATTTATCTTAGCACTATCGAGGTTGTCAACGAAGGCTCAAAAGCACTCTGTGCCCTAGCCAACAAGTATATATGTAGCTACTTGATTTCAGTGTAGATACTGTTTCTTTTAAAGCTGCCTCCACCATAGCTTAGTACACAATCAGAACCCCAAAAGACATATGGGCAACTATGTTGTTGTCATTTAATATTAATTTAAGAACAAAGATGCCAACTTGACATTTAAAATCTCATCAGTTAAACAAGAGAAACAATTATCCAAGATATTCCAAAGAAAATAGTTTAAATCCCATTCAATTCATATCTATAATTTATATAATAGAAAGGATTAATGTTTACCAAATTAAATCTGCAAGGAATTGATTGAACGTATATCTCACTTGCTCCCTATGTTTCATTATTCCACTGGTTCTGTTCCTACACTCTTCCTAAATTACTACACTTAAATATATTCATGCTAAATAGGATTGCCACATCTTTGCAATAAAAACACATGCACACACACACACACATTACTACCTTATTTCACTTTCAGTGACATTGATATTCCTACCTAGTTATTTACACACAAACATACACACACACACACATAATTCTGTTAGTTTTCCACTCCTGTAATATATTAATGGAATATTATGCTCATCTAATTCTATTTTGGTTTTTAATTCATCCCTTGAGATCTGCTTAACTCCACTAAGAAGTCTAGGTTACTGAAATTTTAAAAAAAATGTTTGTTAAATATATAATTGATAATATGTGAAAAAAAAATGTGTTCATAGCATGTGTGTGTATGTGTTTGTATATGAATAGATAAATAGATAGATAGATAGATAGATAGATAGATAGATATGCATACATACTTGCTAGTGTGTGCGTGTGTGCGCTGCATATTATTCATTTAGTTCTAGAATTTTTGACAGGCAGAGGGAGATGAGGGGACATTTAGACTATACTATTGGGAAATTGGAATATGTTTGCTTATCTCCAGAGTGTTACATTTGTTCCAGCTTTTATCTGTTCTGCCAAATCCTATAGTATTGGGATACTTTCTCTTAACAGCTATGCTTAAACTGGGAATTAATGATATCACTGTAACCATATGTGGATACGAATATACTTGTGATATCATTTTAGCTATGCGAATAGAATTTTAGAAAAGCAATGTGGATATCATATATGATTTTGAAATGCCTTTCAGAGAAATCACTTAATCTTGAATGTAGATCTTTTTAAATATGCTTAGTGATATCACTATAGATATACATTTATATATATATAATTGTTCCTTTTGTGTCATGATAATATCACAAGGCCCAGAATTAAATTTTGTCATGCTGGATTTTAATTTTCCTTTTATCGGGTTTTTTTTTTTTTTTTTTTTTTTTTTGCTAATAGCAAAATTGCTGTGAATTGGGCTAGACTTGTTGTAAAGGTCTGACTGTCTACAACTTCCATTTTAAGCTACTTGGATTCTTTCGTATACTTTCCAGTATGTTTTTGAAAGATTATATTGAACTTGCAAGGATTATATGCAGGAGCACTGACATTTTGCTGAAGCTCTGCTCAACAGAGCTTCAAATCCTACTGTTTAAAGCTTTCGTATGCTTCATATTTTTAATCTTAGTAGAGATCATTTCTGGACAACAGTAGAGAGAGAGAGAGAGGTGGGGGGGGGGGGGATATGTGTGTGTAAAATAGTGTGGACTGTTTTGATAATTTAGTTTTGATAGATCAATAACTTTCAGCTCCTCAGAAATACCAGAACTTCATTTATATGATAGCCCTTTTTGTTATAGCATAGATGATTTTATTTCATTTTCATCATTCCTCTTATGTCATCCTCACTATTTTATAATAAAAACAATTAACCATTGTATTGCATGGTGTGGCTCATGTTGTACGTGTGTAGGGGATATAAAAATGACTTGAAAAAATTTTAAATATAGATATTAACCACCATTAAAGCAACTTGAATGATAAAGTGATTACATCACGGGAATTATACCAATTAGTATCAGTCTTAATTAATCAACCAGTGGGTTGAAAATTTCAAGTTGGTGGGATTTTTTTCTTTGTGTGCTCTTAGTGCACTTGATGCACGCGCGTGTGTGTGTGTGTGTGGTAACTTTATGACTAGCAACGAGGGGAAAATAATGCTATCTTGCTGGACTGGCTCCTGTGCAGGTGGCACATAAAATACACCATTTCGAGCATGGCCGTTGCCAGTACCGCCTGACTGGCCTTCGTGCCAGTGGCACGTAAAAGCACCCACTACACTCTCAGAGTGGTTGGCGTTAAGAAGGGCATCCAGCTGTAGAAACTCTGCCAAATCAGATTGGAGCCTGGTGTAGCCACCTGGTCCACCAGTCCTCAGTCAAATCGTCCAACCCATGCTAGCATGGAAAGCGGACGTTATACGATGATGATGATGATGAAGCTAATGAAAATGGCTGCAGGTTCCTTACAACATTGTTCTTTTGTTAATTTAGAACATGTATCTCAAGGAATCTGTTTCATCATGCTTGTACCTGTTGAATGGATTTGAAATTTTAAGATAGTTTGTAGATATGTGTGAAAGTAACTTTCACATATTTTCAACTATATTGACTAAGACGATTGAACTGAGGAACATTTTATCTGAGAATATAATTCTATGTCAACTATTGGTTGACGAAAAGACTGTGCAGCAGGTTCAGCCTATATCTGTATTTATGTTTATGTGTTTGACAAGATTTCTTTTAAAAAAAGAAAGAAAAGAAAACACCCTTGTGACAAATAGATATGACATAACTATTGTTGGCACTCCATCACTTACGACGTCAAGGGTTCCAGTTGATTCGATCAACGGAACAGCCTGCTCGTGAAATTAACGTGCAAGTGGCTGAGCACTCCACAGACACGTGTACCCTGAACGTAGTTCTCGGGGATATTCAGCGTGACACAGTGTGACAAGGCTGACCCTTTGAATTACAGGCACAACAGAAACAGGAAGTAAGAGTGAGAGAAAGTTGTGGTGAAAGAGTACAGCAGGGTTCGCTACCATCCCCTGCCAGAGCCTCGTGGAGCTTTTAGGTGTTTTCACTCAATAAACACTCACAACGCCCGGTCTGGGAATTGAATCAACAATCCTATGACCGCAAGTCCACTGCCCTAACCACTGGGCCATTGCGCCCCCACAAAATCCTCCAAACTGGTGCTCCATAATGGCCCTTAACTAATGACTGAAAACAGAAAAAGAATAAAATTAGAGCTTGAATTATAACCTTACAAAATATTCAACACTATAGTTTCATAATAACAGCAAAGTGTAATACATCTTATACTTTGAAAAATAATGGTAATAAAAATAATGTATTTTAGATCCACACTTAGAATAATTATAAACTTTGTTTCTGACTTGTCTCATCTCAACTGGTTATACACACTATTTTAATGCAAGCTTGCTAGGATAGCTGAAAAACCAAAAAGCAGTGAAACTACAAAACTACAGAAAGACATACAAGATAGTGTTCTTTGCTTAGCGGTACAACAGTAATACTTTAGCAGGAACTAAAACTATGATAATGCAACTCATTAGACTAACAATTAATCTTAAAGTGGTTGAGCCTTCTTTATATATATACATATATATATATATATATATATATATATATATATATATATATATATATATATATATATATATATTTACAGGAAACAACTTCTATCTCATTCCAGGGTGAAAAACTAGAGGTAGTCGATAGCTTCCGCTATCTGGGCGACCAAGTTAGTAGTGGGGGTGGGTGCGCTGAAAGTGTAGCTGCTAGAATAAGAATAGCCTGGGCAAAGTTTAGAGAGCTCTTACCCCTGCTGGCGACAAAGGGACTCTCACTCAGAGTAAAAGGCAGACTGTATGACGCATGCGTACGAACAGCCATGCTACATGGCAGTGAAACATGGGCTGTAACTGCTGAGGACATACGTAAGCACGCAAGGAATGAAGCCAGTATGCTCCGTTGGATGTGTAATGTCAATGTGAATACCCGTCAGAGTGTAAGTATCTTGAGAGAAAAGCTGAACATTAGAAGCATCAGTTGTGGTGTGCAAGAGAGACGATTGCGCTGGTATGGACATGTGGTAAGAATGGATGAGGATAGCTGCGTGAAAAAGTGCCACACCCTAACAGTTGAGGGAACCCGTAGAAGAGGTAGGCCCAGGAAGACCTGGGCTGAGGTGGTGAGGCAAGACCTTCGTACATTGGGCCTCACCGAGGCGATGACTACTGACCGAGACCTTTGGAAATTTGCTGTGCGTGAGAAGACCCGGCAAGCCAAGTAAGATCGTTGCCAGTGCCCCTGGACTGGTTCTTGTGCGGGTGGCACATGAGATGCACCATTTTGAGCGTGGCCGTTGCTAGTACCGCCTGACTGGCTCCCGTAGGATTTTCGAGCGAGATCGTTGCCAGTGCCCCTGGACTGGCTTGTGCGGGTGGCACATAAAAGACACCATTTCGAGCGTGGCCGTTTTCGTGCGGGTGACACGTAAAAGCACCCACTACACTCTCTGAGTGGTTGGCGTTAGGAAGGGCATCCAGCTGTAGAAACTCTGCCAAATTAGACTGGAGCCTGGTGTTGCCATCCGGTTTCACCAGTCCTCAGTCAAATCGTCCAACCCATGCTAGCATGGAAAGCGGACGTTAAACGATGATGATGATGATGATATAAAACAAATAGAAAATGAGTATATGCATATATACATACAAGTATGGGCATACCTACATCTACCTGTATATATAGGTGCATATCTGGGTACAGGACGTTGCAAACAAAACGTAGACAAAAGAAATAATAATAACCAGAGTACAGAAAACACACAGGCCACATAGAGAACATTTTTCTTCATCAGCTGCCACCATTCTAACACAGGCGTTAGCACACTCTAAGATGTAGAGCAGTTAATATTATAGTAGGGTAGTCCGGCTTATGGGGTTACCCTGGGTTTCTTGCTCAGAAGGGGTTTAGCCTTATATAAAATATAGTAGCTGATGAGTGTTATTGAGGCAAAGCTCATCATTCTCTTAATGGAATATTAGATATCTCCTAACAGCTTACCTGACTTTAACTTCCTAATTTTTCTTTTTAACTTAGTCAGGAGTAAGGAATGATCTCTCGTTTCTTCTCCCATGCAGAGATGAGACTTTGTATCCAATCAGGATGAGAATTCACGATCACAGCAATATCGAAAGAATCTTTGGATCAAACTTGAAAAACTTTTACTAGTTTGAATTGTGCCCTATATCAGGACAAGTGTCTTTGTCAAATTTTCCTTCACCACTTTGCTCTTAGTGACCTGCTCTAACTGTTATTTCTTGCTGTGATCTATCCAACAGCCCTACCTAGATTATACCCATGAGCTCTAAGCAATGTGTTTCTTGTCTTAAAAAACCCTCCTCTCTCTCTCTCTCTCTCTCTCTCTCTCTCTCTTTCTCTCTCTCATTTTTATTTGGTTTCAAACTACTTGGCCTATATAGTTGCTTCTAACTTCTCTGAATATCCCCCCAGGAATATTCAGGGGGTATAATGTGAAAGCCATGACTAATTCTCACTTGATATAGAATTTAATAAACTTCAGATTATTTTAAAAAGGGAAAAAGAAGAAGAAATTAAATAAATAAAAACTCCTTTGAATATATATATATATATATATATTGTGTGTTTATGTGTGTGTGTGTACGCACATGTAAGTACACACATATATACACATACATAGTGTGTTTGTGCTTGTGTATTGTTTGTCTTACATTTACATTTACTTTATGCATACTGCATATTGTTGGGGAAATATTGGTGATGATAAGGACTGTACATACTCGTTTGTGTATATGTGGGTGTATGTACGTGTGTGTGTGTGTGTGTGTGAATTCAATTGGCCTATGTTCCTAAGTCAGTCACCTCCCCCCCATCTCTCATTTTTTTGTGTTTTTCTCACTCTTTCCTTTCTCCACCTCTCTTTCATTTGCAATGATATAGCTTTTACATTGCAAAAACTGTTTCATTTCCTTGAAGGCCCTTGAGAAAATAAGACTTAATATTTCTCAAATGAACAACAATTATATTTACCACCATATCAAACATCTTTCCCCTTACCCTCCACACAGATGGAAAAAAAAAATATTAGTCAATTTCTTGTACTGTTTAACAAATCAAAATAATAATTTTTAAAAAATAGAACAAAAGCACATTATTAGAGGAAAATGTAAAACTCAATACTAGCCTTTCTCGTTTTGTTTTGTTTTTAACAACATTCAAATCTAGAAAAGAGTAATGTAATACTGAGAAGTGTGATGTTTAATTTCAGTTTTGTTTTCAGATAATAGTTTGCCTAACAAGTTTTGTGTGTAGAAAAATAAATGTATATTTGTGTGTATCTGTCGGGGAAGGGGGTATAATTTCTCCAGTTGAATCAGAGAATAATATTAATGGAAGAATATTTGCTATTTATCAATTAAGGTGTTTCAAGCAATTAGTGTCTTTTGTCTTAGTTGCAAATATTTGTTTCGATGTATTTTCTGATGTTTCTTCTTTAACAAGAAAAATATCTGACCTCAAAGTGTCATGTTATTATTATTGAACATGAAAAAAAAAATGTAAAATAACCAAATTTGATAAAATAACAATGACAATCTCTACTACTACTTTACTGTACATTCAAGCTTGCTGATGGTATTTCTTTGTTTTGTCTTGTTTTGTTTTCTTTAAATATTGCAGTTTTCAACATTATTCTTTCATTATCTAACATACTTTGATAAATGTTATAATACTTCATTTGTATTAAAAATAACAAGAGAAACCGAGACCAAAAACCATGAGGGATTAACATATATTAGCTTTGGTAATCAAAAATTTAAACAATCTACAACAATGTTATCTCCAATATTTTTGAAAACTATTGCATCATATTTTAGTTATTGCTTTAATATGATAATGTTCAAAGAATTTCAAATCAGGTTCCAAAAAATCATGTAAAATCTGAAGTATTTACAGCTCGTATTATAAAATATTAAGTCTCTTTGGAAAATAAGTTTGTGCTTGATATGACCTTTTATTCACATTATTACTTCATGTTTGCTTCATTTGTAAAACACTACATCTTGACAGTGATTTATAGTTTGTCTGGCAATGCTGCTAAACCATTAAGATTGTCTGCTACCATTAAAATTTAAACGGTCATCATATTTTACTTCATTATTAATTTGTTGTCATCATTACATGTTTACGTGATTGTATTAGACTATATCGTACATAGTCCCATAATATGGAAAGAGTTTTTGGTAAGTATAACAGAGCAGAATAAAAAAAAACATTAAATCAGTCTGCCCACAAATCAATTTCAGTTCTTAGTTTTAGCCATTTTTCTTACATTTTCAATGTTCTTGAGGAAGACAGGATCTTTACAACATTCCATTTTTATAATTCAATTCAATATCTTATGCTTATATATTAAATCATTTTATGAAACTCAGTTTCTGCTATTGTATGGGAAAATTTCTTAGCAAGATACTGAAAAATATTTTAGCAAAATAGTCCAAAGTTCTTACACATGGTTTACCAAGCTGATGGTTGAAGGGGGAAATTTTCAAAGATAGAATATCAGTGAGTTACAGATCAAAAGAAAAAATGGATCAGGAGAGTGTCTTGTGCAGAATCTAAGAGGTGATAAACAGACAGTAGGAGTGGTAGGAGGCAGAAGACAGGTGTGTCAAAAAATATGCTATCAATTAGTTAAAGCACCAGAGGTTATTCTAACAGTAGTAGAAGAGGCAATGACAGGAAACTATTGTACATCTGTGAGCTGGTGGTTGTGTGTTGATGATCAAATTGTTGTTACAGGGTCAGATTGTCTTCCTTTTGATACCAACTATGTTATATGTGTGTTTAGCAGACACATAGTTTCATGCATGTGCATGTTACTCTATTGTGGTCATAGTTGAGCCTTGTTGATGGTCAGCAATTGATCAGGTCTCAAGTATTTTCTTAAAGAAGACTCCTAGTCTGTGATGCAGTTTAGTTAATGTTACATGCATATCACTATGAAAGATCATCAGAGCCTTTGAGACCTAGCGATTGTAACAATTTTAAGAGGGCTTTGACTAAAGAGGTTGAAATAAAAAGAGTTGGATAGATTTTTGTACATAGAAATATTTACATTAATTGAAGGAACAGATGTTTCACAGTTTGATGCTTTCCTTAATTCAAACTTCTCCACCATGGGGCGGAAGTCATGTAATATTTTATGATAGATAAACTGCAGTGTAAAAGGGTGTTTTTGTTTTTTTCTTTCTTTGCTTATTCAATTTCAGATATAGCTTCTTGATGCATTACACCATTCCTCATCTACTTATATCATTCCTTATTTCTCATCTGATATGCAAACTCCAAAATATTTAACAGAAGAAAATTAAAAGTTATAACATTTGTGACTTAAAAGAGCACAAGAACATAATCTTAAACAATCAGTTACTACACTCCCAAATAAATTCATCATCTTGTTAACTTTGTGATATGAATGCATACAAGTTTGTTGGCCTCAGCTCTGGTGTAATCTTAAAGAGAAATGTTTGTGGCAGTCATTTCTTCCATATGGTTGCTATATACATTTTCTAATATTGTTTTTATAAGAATAATTTTCAAATTCTGTTATAGAATGTTAATGACTTCCTACAATCTTTCTTAACAAGGAATTTTAAGTTAACACACATCTCCCAATTTTAGTTCCCCACTCTTTTTCTGTCTTTCTCAGTCCTCATTTCTCCCAGTCTCTTTCTCCTCCCCTACTTTGTTTGTTCAAGATCATCTTGAGAATAACCGGAGAAACTGTCATGATGTGTATGTAGAATATTTTTGATACTATAACTATTTTGAAGCCAGTTTCTTTCTTTTTTTTTTTCTTTTTTTTTTTTCTTGACCCCTTGTTGTTAGGGTTCCAGTTTTTCTTACCTCAGAAAACTACAAAGAGCTCATATGTAAATTCAAACAGTGTTAGTTTAGATTTGTTATGGTTACAAATTGTACTTTAACCAATGCCAACTCATTTTTGCATTGATAGATAATGTAATTTATTCTTGAAAAAAAAAAAAGATAATGCAGAGGAAAAAAAAAACACTTGCTTCAGTGCAAGTGGGGAGGGAGAAATTAAATGAACAAATCAAAACAAAACCCTGCTGATACCTAGAATCAAGATTAACTTGGTAAAATGTGACCACAAGCAAATATAGATACTCTCTCATTCCTCATACACCTTGACCCAATCAAACAACCAGGATGTGACAACTAGTGAAAGAGAGGGCTGCACTAGCCATTGGCTGGTAACCCTAAAAGAATGAAGGACAAAGGATGAGTTGACTTTTGCAGGATTTGTGTGTGTGTGTGTGTGTTTGTTTGTTCTACTACTAACATGGAATGAAAACTTATTATGATAGCATGAAATTATAGCATTATCACAAGCTACTTAACAATTATTAGCATAAGCAAAACTAGTCAACTATATAAATATTTTATTATTCATAAAAATATATATACTCTTTTACTTGTTTCAGTCATTTGACTGTGGCCATGCTGGAGCACCGCCTTTTAGTCGAGCAAATTGACCCCAGGACTTATTCTTTGGAAGCCTAGTACTTATTCTATCGGTCCCTTTTTGCCGAACCACTAAGTTACGGGGACGTAAACACACCAGCATCGGTTGTCAAGCGAAGATGGGGGGACAAACACAGACACACAAACTCACATATATATATATATATATATATATATATATATATACATATATACGACAGGCTTCTTTCAGTTTCCGTCTACCAAATCCACTCACAAGGCTTTGGTCGGCCTGAGGCTATAGTAGAAGACACGTGCATTTTTGTTTTGTATATATATATATATATATATATACTAGCAAACGACACCCCGTCCATTGTACAGCCATCTGTATATGGTAATGTATACATGCATATGCATGTATATATAAGTTTTTATGACTCTTTATATGGGTTTTTTTATATACTTTTTGTATTTTTGTATGCCTTATATTTCTATTTTTTTATTTTTATTTTTATTTTATATTTGTATGTAAATTTTGCAAAATTCATGAATTGAATTTTGTAAATCTCTGAAGAGGCCTAGTGAATCATGCATGTACCCCCGTTACTTCATTTTCATCTACTAATTACTCCAGCATACTGGAGTTATATAGATAGAATGGGGCATGCCAACACTAGGCCGAAACAGCTGTAAGATTTTGTCCCTTTTCCAATTGCTAGATGTCCATTAAATTTGAAATCTTAATTGTTGATATGACATGGTACATCATAAGTGTCTGTATATTGTCATTTTTGTCATTTTGGTTATAAAATAAACAGATTAATCAATGGAATACAGTGTCTGCAATTTGATGAGTACCTCATATTCCCCTCCATTTTCTTATTGCTATATAAAATCCCTTAGTGGGTTGGATCCTCAACCCCTAACTCTCTTGGATTATATATATATATATATATATATATATATATATATATATATCGTCCAACCCATGCTATGCTAGCATGGGTTGGACGATTTGACTGAGGACTGGTGAAACCGGATGGCAACACCAGGCTCCACTCTGATTTGGCAGAGTTTCTACAGCTGGATGCCCTTCCTAACGCCAACCACTCAGAGAGTGTAGTGGGTGCTTTTACGTGTCACCCGCACGAAAACGGCCACGCTCGAAATGGTGTCTTTTATGTGCCAGTGCAAACTTATAAGAACATGGAGCTAACTCTCACATAAATAAAACAGAGGTCCTGCATTAAAAAGTGCCCAACAAACAGGAACTTGGTTCAGCCATTCAGGTACATTCAGGTACAGTGGAAATATAGAGCCCTTCTAATATCTGGATAATCTCTTGCCACTTAATGCAGATATTGGTGAGGTCATCCAGCACCAGGTAAAACATGTCAATACAAACTTTGGTCATCTGAGTAGATTGGTATATGTAAAATCATGATCTGAGACAAGCAATTAAGCTAATGTTATATAAGGCAGTTGTACCTATGCACCAATATGGCACTGAAACCTGGACAGGTTATAGGTGATATCTCCATAAGCTGGAAAGATACCCTCAAAGAGAGGAGGAAAATCATGCACATTCTAGACATTGCTGTGTGCAGACAAACCAATATTTCTTGTATTGAGATCATGATCATGATGTGCAAATGTTGGACTATTGGTTGCCAAAGCAACTGTATATTTCTAGGTAAATGAAGGAAAGCACATTCAAAGATGTCAAACGAAGGGGTTTGAGAATGAGCAAAAGGAAGTGTAGTGTCAATGTAATGTGGAAATCATAGATGTACAAGTGGAAATCATAGATGACTAACTAACACAAGTGAAGAGGGATCATCTATGGTGACCCAACACTTCAATACAAAAAAAAATGAACATTTTACTTATAAACATGAGCAGAGAAAGCAGCATGAAACAACCAACCATAGAACTTCTCCCATGAGATAACAAATGTCTGATCCAAAACCACACTGCAGTGTCCCACATTGACTTATATTAGTGACATGATCACATGGGGTCCACAGAAGTTAAATCTGTTGGAGCAACCAACCTTGATCCCAGGGGATTGCTGATGACACATATATGCTTGCATTCTTCCTTTTTCATATGTCATTACATATTTCATATTTTCTTGTATCTATAATCTGTGTAACTGAATAATTGTTTTAATATTATTTTATTGTGTTAGCCAGTGATTTGATTTATTAATATTATTATTAGTAGTAGTAGTAGTAGTAGTGAGCTAGTAGAATCGTCAGGTCACTGTCTGGAATGAACTTGGAATCTTGGGGTTAGTAGCCCGCTCTCTTAACCACTACGCCATGATGAAGGCTGGAGGGTATATCCGCCGAAACACTGTGTTAACAACAAAGATGAGGACAAATATCTATCAAATGTAAATGTAAATAATATACATAATTCCTCATCTCTTAAATATAGAACTGTAGTACCAATTGAGTACTGAGGTTTGTGTGATTAACTATCCTTTCCCCCAAATTGCTGGCCTTGTGCCAAAATTGAAACTATTGTTGTTGTTGTTGTTGTTGTTGTACATATTATATGTGCAGTTCATGAGCTAACTAATCACCACATGACCCACGAGGCTATTAGATGATGTTACACACCGCTGGTCACAATGTGCTTGTTTTAGCCTTCAAATGATGCTACCCCATTGGCCGGGCAAGCAGCCCAACAAACAGCCTGATTGAAGGGGGACTGGAGCAATGTGAAATGAGATGTTTTGCTCAAGAACACAACATGTCTTCCAGTCTGGGAATCAAACCCATGATCTAGAGACCGTAAGCACAGCAGTCTAATCACTAGGTCATACACCTTCACAATCTAAACTAATGGACTGACAAAAAGGAAAAAAAAATTGAAGAAAATCAAAATGTTGATAATTTAAAAGAAATCAGAAGTTGATTAATACATTTGTAAGGAGATACAGCATCACTAATAGCTAATATTACAGGTTCAGATTTTAGCATTGCACATTTTTTGATGCACATGTGTATAAATGGTTGTTTGTGTGAATATGTGTGAATTCAAACTAAATATACATACATAAAAAAATAACTATACAAAGCTATTTCCAACCACTAATCTCAGTTGAGTGAACTAAATATTGCCTTAACGGTTTCACTTCACCCACCTGCCATTCTTTTATAATCAGCTAAACTAATTTAGATGCTACATTACAACTAAAAAGTTCTACAGTAATTAACTCCCTGCTTCACTGAACCATTCTTTATAGTTTTATCTTGGGATCAGAAACCTGTGGTTAGAGTACTTGCAGTTCTCCAAATGCTGTAAGTTTTCACTAAATAAGGCTTTAACCTGCTGAGTTTCTGTCTGTACTGAATAGCCTTCCAGCATATCCTTATCTTATTTTATTCTCTCATACTCTCTCTCTCTCTATCTATCTATCTATCTATCTATCTATCTATCTCCTCTTTTCTATTTCAGATTTTCATTTTCTTTCTTTCAATCTCTCTGCTTTCTCCCTTTTATTCTGGTATATCCCATGGGGCCAATGTTTGAATTTTTCAACCCCCTACACTAATACATCAGCTATCAAATCCTTCATCTTATGGATGTTTTATTTATTTTTAACCCCCTCCTCCCCCTCCTCTTCCTACTACTACTACTACTATCCCCACCACCACCACACTACTACTGCTAAATAAATGATATCCTCTTTCTCCCAGTAGTAGGTCCATTTGTACTGAAATGCTACAGAATCAACATTGACCACCTGTGGATGTGAGAACTCCTTAAAGCTAGGCTGATCCCCAGGGGAGCCTTTTTATGTTGCACTGCTTTTACTTCCCTTTTGGCTAGCTTCACACAGAACATATTCAACCAAGACTACTTCAGCCATCTGGCATTTTTCTAATACTAACTATCCATTCATCTATGCAAACTACTGTCTCACTCTCTCTCTCTCTCTCTCTCTCTCTCTCTCTCTCTATTTGGTTTCACATTTAGAGGAGTCTGTAGAAAGTTGTTTCAAATCACATACTTCCTCTCCTCTTTTTATCCTTTTACCTCCCAAGTTCTGCCAATAGCTTGGTCAGCCCTTTCCTACAACAGAAATAATTTTTTCTCTCCAGAAATTATTATTTTGCTTCTCTTTGTCCAATACTCACAAACACACACAACCTAATATGTAATGTGTATTCAGTCATTTTACATCATCTCACCCAATATTCTCATGTAAACCGCTATTCTGTTTTAAATACTGAGTGAGAAAAACAATGTATTTTTCCTTTGTTTTAGTCTTTTTTTGTGTGTGTGAAGGTGTTTTTTTTTTTTTTTTTTACCTGTCCAGCATATTTGCATTCCTCATTTCTACTGAGCAATTCCATTATCCAGATTTAGCTACATATAATGTGTGTTTGTGAGTGTGTGTGTGCAAATACATTTTTATTTGGTTTGTATTAGCAATATGTTTTACTTTAATTTTATGTATAGAAATTGGATGGCATATGCATGTATTTACGGTTTATTTAATATTTATTGGTGGGGTGGTATTGCATAACATTAAGTATGTATTGTGTGTGTGTGTACATATATATATATATATTCGTTTATATTTATATAATGAGCATTACTATATATATATATATATACACAGACACATAGTACATGTATTTGTCTATGTGTATATAGGTATGTGTGTGTTGTGTTTTGTGTCTCTTATCATCATCATCATCACCTTGATAGCATGCAGTGAACATTTTGACAGGATCTAATAACTGGAAGACTGCATCAAGCTCCAATGTTCGCTTTGGCTTGATTTCTATGTTTTGATGCCCTACCTAATGCCAACCACTTTACAGAATGTAATTGGTGCTATTTTTCTTGACATGCTCACTAGTGAGGTTTTCACGAGTAAAGCTGCAGAAGAGAGAATGGTGACTTTATGCCCAGTGTTGAGAGACTAGAGTATGACAGACAGCACAGAGAAGGAACTTGCTAAAGAAGAGATACACGGCTAACCTCCTATTATATAAGGGTGGAGTAACTGGAAAGAAGATACTGAAGATGGTGACAAGTGACAGAGTGTACTATGAAGATATAAGATGGTAAATATAAGAGAAAATACAAGCAGAAGATTGGAAAGGATAGATGGATAAATTCATTAGAACGTGAGAGGAGAGTGACGGATGGTTAGAGATAGGGCTAGAGGTGAATGTAATGAATGGAACAAGGGTGGCGGTCTAGTTGATGGTAAATATCAGTATTGGAGGAAGATGAAAGAAATTTCAGATGCTCTGGAAGGAGAAAAGTGTTTATGTTTATGTGTGGATATGTGCGTTTTTAACACCATTTTGACATCCACATTTCTATGCTTGCATGTGCCAGATGGAGTTCATTGAGACTTATTTTCTATGATCAGATGACCTATCTGCCACCAACCGTTCCTATTTCCAAGTTAGGCCATATTTTTCCGTGGACAGACATTTACACAAAAAGACTGGAAATGAATGATACTCCATATATGACTGACATTTTTTTATAACTCTCCTGTGAAGTCAAGGGCAACACAAATATAATGGAGACAGACCCCCATGTACAAACATGCATGCTCACACACACACACAAAGAAATATATACATATATATATATATATATATATATATATATCAAAGATTCTTACTGTAAAATAATCCACAGGTGTAAAGAATAGAAGTGTGTAAAGTTGGGTATAAATTTTATTTTAACCTGAAGTTGAAATTGCATTATTGCTTTTAGGCTATTAATTGTTAGCGCACTGTTCTGAATGATATATGACAAACAAAAAATACGGAACTTTTTATTCATATCATTTCAGAAATACTTTGATTTTCTGATGACAGAAAGATATCCTGAACATTTGTTCAAGAGTGAACTTTTTTAAAGCAGTACATTTATTTTCTGAGAGGCTAAATCACCACCATTGTTATCCTATTGTTAATATATTCCATATAAAATTATAGTCTTTGACATTAGTATTTTCAATAGCCACATGTATTTTGATAAACATCAGCCTAAAGATTTCTCTGGATTTTTGAAAGAATATTGATGATGATGAAATCATCCTACCCTTGATTTTGAAAGATTAATTATTTACTTAAACAACTTAGAGGTTACATGATCCAGAAGTATTAAATGTAGAAGACTAAGATTTTTGCTATTGGTCTGTGGTATTTCTCTTGCAAACTTATGTGTATGGCTGGGTTAAGGTTTAACGCTTTTGTTACCATTATTTTTTTTTGAAATACTGTAGAGATGTTTAGCAATATATGTACTTACATTGAGGGTGAATGGGACTTTGAACCAAATAATTTTATGCTTCTATTTTTGTGTCTGGACATTCATATTATATACATAACTAAATTTATTATCAAATTTAGTCGCTTTGTTGCCCCTTTTCTCCCTACTTGTGCCTGTGTATGTATGTGTGTGTGGCTGTGTGGTAAGAAGTTTGCTTCCCCACCACATGGTTCCAGTTTCAATCCCACTGCATGACACCTTGGGTAAGTGTCTTCTACTATATCCTCAGGTCAACCAAAACCTTGTGAGTGGATTTGGTTGATGGAATCTGAAAGAAGTTCATTGTGTGTGTGTATATATATATATATATATATATATATGTGTGTGTGTGTGTGTTTATCCCCCTGACAGCACTTGACAACCGATGCTGATGTGTTTATGTCCCCGTAACTTAGCAGTTCAGCCAAAGTGGCCGATAGAATAAGTACTAAGCTTACAAAGAATAAGTCAATTTCTTCTAAAACTCTTTAAGGTAGTGCTCCAGCATGACCACAGTCAAAGGCAGTGCTCCAGCATGATTGCATCCAAAGGCAGTGCTCCAGTATGGCCACAGTCATATGACTAAAACAAATTAAAGAATATATATATCTATCACTGATCTTTCTATAACACCTTATGTATTTCTCAACAGCTTTACTTGAAAATGCTTTTAGATAAGTCAATCAACTGTTTGACATATTTATTCATTTATCATGCATTTTCAGTGCAGTCATTGCAAGGCATCTGCTAGATTTTGACTAAGCAAAATTATTTTTCTTTACAGTCATTGTTCTTGTCACTATATTGTTGCTCTCTTATGACTGCTTGAAATTTTACACATTTTTATCTATGTGTGCGACAATATGAAAACAGAATGCCTAAAAAATGCTCCCTTCTCACTCTACCCCTTATAGTAACCTGAAAATGATAAAACCTCTCAGCTTCCCATTTCATCCATACCTCTGTGTGTGTCTGTGTCTGTGATAAGATAAGGTTTTGTTTCAAAATGTATGAAGCATTACTTAATGTATTATGCTATCTAGTTTAGTCCTCATTAAAAGAGAAAAATTCAAACTCTAATGTGGTTGATTTTTTTTCACAGATGATAGAATAAATAGTAGTAATAGCAGGGTTCATCCTATTCCCACATCACCAACACTACAACAGTTGACCTTGTTCATGGTTAAAAAGGAACAGTTCCCTTGATCATAAGTGTTAATTTTATACTAAAATGTTAATTGACTCCTCCATTTTATGACTGGATATAATAAGAAATCCTCCATTAGTGTTATTGTAAGAGTTACTGATACTGCTTTTTAGCTTTGTTTTAACATACACATTTTTTCCAAGTTGCTGGTAGTTAGTTTTATTACAAGCATAATGATACCCTCAGTTTTAGTGTCTGAAGTTCAAATGAAATATTATTGCTCTAAACTGTCAGGATATTTAATACATTTAAAGCAATATTCTCCAGCCTTTCTTGTCATTCTTTAACTGACCTTTCTAGGTCAAGGACATACTCAAAGATTTTCATGCCATTTATTTATTATTTATAGTTTTGTCTATGTGCGTGTGTGTTTTAAAGGCAATTAAAAGGAAATTACTGATGTTGAATAATAAAGAAAATTTAAATATCTTTGTTCATAGAGTTATGGTTATGGGTTTGTTTTCAATTATATTTAGATTAAAAAAAAAAAAAACAAGGAAAAGGAATATATGCATATATATATGTTTCTATATGTGGTTTTATGAGCTCATTTTGTTCTTAAGAGCAGATTTCAGTAAATGTTCCTCTCTGTTTTATCCTTCATTTTAATATACACAACATAAAAGACCTATGTACAGTATAGTGTGTTGTGTGATTCCTTCTAATATTTCCATATCAGTTATTGAAAAGGAAACTATTATCTCTCTTGCTTTACTCTAGTTACTACTGTTCATTACTTTGGCTGAGTGGTTAAGAATGTTGCTTTGCAATCGCATACTTTCGAGTTCAGTCCCACTGCACAACACTTTGGGCAAGTGTCTTCTACTACAGCCCCAGACCAACCAAATCTCTGTGAGTGAATTTACAGTCTGAAACTGTAACTATGTGAAAACCTGTTGTGTCCATGACTCTGTGTGTGTGTGTGTGTGTGTGTGTGCACTTTTGTGCATGTGTGTTAGTGTTGGTCCCTCACCACTTGACAGCCAGTGGTCAATAGAACAATGATCAAAGTAAAAATTAATACTGGGATTAATTTGATCAACTTAATCCTACAAGGCATTGCTCCAGCATGGCCACAGTCTGATGACTGAAACCAGTAATAAACAAATATTTCTATTAGCAAATTCCCTACTCCACATCTCTATTTTCTTTCCCACCCTCCCTCTATCTGTCTCCATTCTTTTTACTGACTTGTCTGATTGAACTGTAGGCATACTGGGGTACATGCATATTCATTTGTTTTTTTACTGTGGTTTAACTCTTTTGATCTAGCCCACCTGAGACCATCTGGTTCAAAAGGTGTATCACTGTCTTAGAAGAGATGTTGTTCATTTATAGTCTTCCATGAAAAACATGTCTGACTCTGGGGAAATATTACTTTGTATGGGAATAGGTGAGGGTTGGCAACAGGAAGGGCATCAAGACATAGAAAATCTGTTCCAACAAATTCCATCTGATCTGTGCAAGTATAGAAAAGTAGACATGAAATGATGATCATGATGAGTGCAGGTGCTCATTCTGAAACTTTTTCTTTTTGACATTTTATAAAAGAATAGTTTTAATGTGGCCTTTCACCCCCACCTGAATAAAACCATCTTTTGCTAACTATTTAACAACTTCAGAATAGAAACATCATTTTGTAAGCTTAATGAGTTACTAACATTGCAGATTTAATGAAAAACTAACATTCAGTGATATCAGTGATAAACTAAGTACATAAACAAATGCATGGTTTAGATTTTTAAAAAATGTGCCCATGCATTTGTATGTATACACCCACACAAAGACATAGTTTTATAATAATTATTTGAACTTAATTGTGAATTCTGGTGACTACCACCAAGTCACTCTTAATTTTCAATGCCTTCTACATTACATTACATATCTCATAGTGTGGCTGACCACTGGGGCACTACTGATGACTTTGCAACCATCTGTCTGTCTTCTGCTTCTTGCACTGCATCTCTCATCTTTAGGCCTCTCCACTCACAGATGTTATTTTCCCACCTCTTTCTCTGTCTGCCTCTTCCCCCTTTGACTGTTCTTTGAAAGATTGTTTTGGCCATCCCTGATGAGCACATGACATGCCCAAATCACTTGAGCTTGTGTTCCTTTACTATAGTAAGAAGTTCCTCGTAAGGCCCTATTGCCTGCCTTATTCTTTTTTTCACTTCCTCGTTTGTGACATGATCTCAATATGATATTACCAAAAGTCTCCTAAAGCATTTCATCTTTGTAGCCTGGATTCTTCTTTCAATCTTTGCTGTTAGTGTCCATGTCTCACAGACGCACAGGAATATTGAGTCACAGCCCTGAATTAGGCACCAGATGGAGAAACCCAATTACTTCACTGACTAAAATGTCAGATTTTTAGATGTTATGCAGGATCCTTAAAATATTTGTATGGAGTCAGAGGTGCAATTAATCTTTAACCATACTTATAAGTAATCCTCCTCGTTAAACACTTCTCTGATAGAAAATTTCAAAAGAATATTACGCGACCAGACATCTTGTTTCCATTTATCTGTAAAACCTACAGCTTTGGTGAAGACAGTCAATATAGTGTTGTGAAAGCTATATTTAACTCTAACCCTCTCACAGGTAGTGCTGATTATTGGAATTTAGATTCTTTCAGTCTGATAACATTTTGAGATCCTGTGCTGATAAGGTGGCATCTGCATCATTTTGAGTAACAATATTTATTTCACAAGAGAGATTAATTGTGTGTGTGTGTGTGAACCAAACCATAATTGCTACACTTATCAAAGAAACTGCACCCACACCACAACCACTCTACATATAAACAATGCACAGTTAAAGCCTTCAAACTACCTAGGTTTCTCAGTCTATGTTGATTTTACACAGTGAGCTCACAAGTATAAAACCACTTCCTTCGACCAGCAAAGGAGTCTATATGCAATCAAGTGATCTGCAAGTATTAACAACCAAATCTTCAAAGTTCACATTACCATCATAAAATGGATGAAGTTACCATTCTATTCCTTTTCCACCTGCCTCATCATTGTCATCATCATAATCCTCATTATCAAAGAAACTAATGCAATTCTTTCATTCTCATCATCATTTTTACTATAAATGATTCTCTTGCTTTTCTCAGCTATGTTTTGGGCATAAACATATTTGTAAAAACAATGTTTCTCTTCATCATTATTATATTTGTCACTAGATTCATTGTCACTGTTGAGCTGATTCAGAAACACTATTTGTTGAAACACATTTCTCTACATTGTAATGCCATGCTTATAGACACATACAAAACATCATTACAGTCTCTACAGCAACAGATAAAAAAAAGCAGAGGTTGAGAAAACTGCTAATGGTTTGCATTGGCACAAATTATACAATAGCTGGAAATGTCAGTTTCCTCCTTCCCCACACAAACTTCACTCATCTTTTACAGCAAACACTCTTCTTCATCCTTAGATATGAAAAAGCAATAATAAACAAATAACTTTTAGCTTATGTATCCTATCTTCAAAATATCTATGAAATTTTAAGTATTCATTTTCCATATTATCTATTTATCTGTCTGTCTGTCTATCTCTCTTTCTCCTTCTCTCTCCCTCTTTCTCTCCCCCTCTGTTTGTAATGTGTGTGTGTGTGTGGAAAAGAACCAAGTTTATTATCTTTATCTTATGATATTTACTTTGTATTATATTATACTCATTTATTGTGCTTTTAATTATTAATTTTTCTATGTGATAGTGGATTTTCATCGATGAGTTCTTGAAACTTGGTTCTTTTCCCTAAAACTATATATTTTTAAAGTGAAGTATATTTGCCACTTAAATGTGGCTGACCCCTAAGGGTGGATGTTACTGTTGCTTTTAGCCCCAGGAGAACATCTCCTCCAGCTGGCTTATTGACACACATCTGTGTCCTCTTATATATTTTAATCTGTAAAGCTCAATTTAATTTTAATTTTTTATAAATTGATTTTAATTTAGTTTTTACCTGTAATTTTGGATTTTGTCCCTAATATTATTATTATTATATATATATATATCATTGTCATCATTTCATGCTTGCATAAGTTTCATAAAGCAAATTTTCTGCAGTGTCACCATACCTCACCTTCTTCCAAGCAAGTTAATATTTTCCCATAGTTAGACAGGTTTTTTTTTTTTTTATGGAAGGGTGGGAACAAACAACCTCACTTGTATGGCAATGATGCTCATTTAAACCATCATGTGGTACCTAGACAACGGTACACACACATGCATATCTATATATACATGTGTGTGTCTGTGTGTATGTATGCTGCATCCTTATTGCTTGCTAATGTTCATGAAGGACACATTTTGCTGATGAAGCAACATGATTTTTGATCTAGTTACTGGGGTGATATTTATAACGCTTTCCCATAGCAAATTAATGTGTAACACTGCTCATTTATTAAACAAAGCAATGCAGTATGACCAGCCATATGACCACCCTATAAGCTTTTTCTTGAACTTGTTTCAGTCATTAGACTGCAGCCATGCTTGGGTACCCCGCTGGAGAATTTTTAGTTGAATGAATTAACTCCAGTACTTCTTTTATTAAGCCTGGTACTTATTCTCTTGGTCTCTTTTATGGAACCGGTATGTTCTGGAGCATAAACATGCTAACACCAGTTGTCTAGCAGTGGGTGGGGGTGAGAAACACAGACACAAAGACATACACACATAAATATAAATATATATATATATATATATATATATATATATATATATATATATATATATATATATATATGCACCACAGGCTTCTTTTAGTTTCTGTTAGCCAAATCCACTCACAAGGCTTTGGTCAGTCCAAGGCTATAGTTGAAGACATTTGCCCAAGGTGCCACTCAGTGGGGCTGAACCTGAAACTATGTGGTGGGGAAGGAAGCTTTTTACCACACAGTCACACCTGCACCTATATATATCATCTTAATCATTATTTAACATCCACTTTCCATGTTGGCATGGGTTGGATGGTTTGACTGAGGACTGACAAACCAGGAGGCTGCACCAGGCTCCAATCTGATCTGGCAAGGTTTCTACAGCTGGATGCCCTTCCTAATGCCAACCACTCCAAGAGATGTAGTGGGTACATTTTACATGCTATATATATATATATTCTTTTTTTCCATATAGAACATATATTCATAATCGTGTGTTTTATTTATATATATATATATATATATATATATATATATATAATGTATGTATGTACATATATATTTCATAGTTTTGTTATATATATATCCATCTATCATGTGTATTCCATAACTTTTTACATGTATATTCCATCCCTATACCTCAACTTCATATGTAACCTTAAGAAAGTTTTTTTATTTTTAAAAATACATAATTAAATAAATCAAAAACAAAATAAATACCTAAATCCCACCAGTGTTACTCAGCTATCATCTTTTGTAGGCTGTGGCTCCATACATGCCCCTCCCCCCACCTCTTCTGAAACAGCACTGTTTATATAATTTAAGAGAGTTGATGCTTCATTACTAACTTAATGAGGCATCAACTCTGTTAACTTATTCCTACTTGAGTGCAGATTGACCTTAGATATGTAGTTAACTCCTAAGAGTATTCAAAATTGTCCTCAACAGCATGGATCTCTGGGGTTACCCTCTATACATTTTCTAAATATTTTTTTCACCTAAGACAAATGTATTATCGACAACCATCATATAAGTATGAGTTTGTGTGCATGTGTTTAAGTAATATTACATCTACCTTTCCCTTTTCTATGGTGCATATATATATATAGTGTGTGTGCATATATGTGTATATATTTATATATATATGGTGTGGCTGTGTATATATGTCTATTTGTATTTCTAAGCATACATACACACATATGGAATGTTGATATGTTTTGAGTTAGGGAAGTAGGCAACTACTTAATTTATGTTGCTAAGATCCCTGGTAATGGAAAAATGTCTTGGTTCTAATTTATTTCCATTGAAGTCTATAGATCTAATTAGCCATTAATGGATACCACTGGTTACAAAAATTAAAACAGAATGTATAGTCATTTGGTGTTCGACTCTATTTGTCACACTGGTGTGATCTACATCAATGTAATCATGATCATATATTGCATGTAATAATAATAATAATAATAATAATAATAATAATAATAATTGCTACACACACGCACGCATTCATGCATTCATAACTTCATGCATGCATACATACATACATACATACATACATACATACATACATACATACATGCATACATGCATACATGCATGCATACATGCATGCATACATACATACAGACTTATATGCACACACATTTGCAAACAAACAAAATCCAAAGTATATTCGAAAAGGTGACATATTTTCTCACAAGTCAAATTAATTGACAATTTGCCAAGAGATTTCCAGTATGTCTTCTTTTGACTTCAGTTATATGTCACTAATATTATAGCTCACTTTATATGTCACTAACTTTACAGATCAACTATTGTATTCTTCATATTTTTATTTTCATGTTATATGGATGGCCTTACTAGTTTTCAACTCTGGTATAATAGAAGCTAATACAAAATAATCTGTTATGTGTGTGTATGTGCACATGCGTGTGTGTGTTGTATTGGCAAGGCAGCCAGGCTTTAACCATTGATAGAAAGATTGTTTGAATCCTGCTTATTATATTCTTTCCATTGATAACGTTTTTACTTAAAACTTGGTATTTTCTTGCTACTTATGTGTTAAATAAATGCCTTGAAAACCTAGAGAGATTTGATAAGCTACACAAGAATACATTTGTGGTTGTTGTTATAGCTCTAGTTGTTGCTTGTCTTCAGGTCAGTCTTGAATGGGCAAACTTATGATTAAAGGTATTCAAGAGATACCATTCCTTCATTTTTGATGGGCTATATTTATATCAAAGGCTATATCTATATCATCCTGTATTTCATTCCATTTTCAAGAAGGTATGGTATGATTTAAGAGAGATCTGGTTGCTATTCCAAGCATGTCAAGCAATCATTTTGAGGTTCCCTTATTAACTTTTCAGGTTATGTGTTACAGTATTTTCATATACAGCTTATCACAACTATTCTGATTCTCATTTGAAACAATAAGGTATTCTATGCATTACTATATATATTTTAATTAATTTCATGCATTGGAGCAAGATGCTAAATTTGAAAGGATGGTAAACAATTGGTCAAATTGACCTTAGTATATACTACTGATAGTTATTCTATTGAACACTGAAAGTTAAAAAGTAACATCATTTCTGACAAGATTTGAACCGAAAGCATCAGTAAATCTGAATCAAAATATCATTTGGCATTTAGTCTGGCAATCTTTTTTCTATAATTCCACTGTTCTTTTTTTAAAAACTGCAAAGATAACCAGGCTATTATTCTCAACTAAATGTCATATCCCACAGTAGGAGTGGTCATCTGCCAGTTTCTAATGATGACTTTTCCCAGTCATTAAAAGGCTCCCGGTTTATTCATTGCAACATACACCTGCAGATGGATGAGTCTTGCTGTTCAAAGCAGGAAATGTCAAGAGAAGCAGGTTCACCACATGCACATATGAACAATGTTTGCGACTTTGCAACATTAGGCTTTAACAAATAACAGATACATCAGGCATATTTTCAGTTGAACATGCATATAAGAACTCCTGCTGCTTGAATATATAATTTGGTGTGTGTGTGTGAGAGAGAGAGAGAGAGAGAGAGAGAGAGACTGAAGTTAATAGACATCAGAGTGAGCAGGTAGTGTGATAAGGAATGAGAAGGAAAAGCTGGGGCCTGAGGCATTCACAGTTATGGAAGTGGATAGACAGGAAAACTAGTATTATTGTTCTTAAGAAATGGGTTTCTTTTTCTTTTGTTTTTTGTTTTTCTTAGTGTAAATACTTTGCTATAATGTGGAATAAGTAAAACTGTATTTTCTATGCAACATATTGTGCTCTATACACAGTAATTTAGTAATGTTTACAGAGGAAGTGGTAGTTTTTGAAGTTTATCTAATACAGGTGAGAGACAGGAAGAGAGGAAGGGAAAGAAAGAGATGCAGAACATGGCAGTAATTTATACAAAAGTATTAGACTGATTGTTATATGTTGCAAGATGAGTATTGTGATAGTGATCTGATCATGGATCAGAGTCAAAAATAAATTAGAGCAAGAGTAGCATATAATTAGAGTTTACTGTTAAAACATGCCTTATCTATAGCTGTTTGGGCACGGGGACAGACAGAATAGTATGTTAGACTACCCTATAAAGTAGTAACGACTATCATGTTTGGTAGAGTATTCAAAAGCAGTTTAGTTATTGTCAGATATTGAGTCCTATTGATTACATATCTTCAAACAATTTATACAAACTAATAAGACCTATTATAAGTATCAATAAATGTTATTTTAAATTATTTTGTTTAGATTCTTATTATCTTCCTAATTAATGCTGTTATGATAAAGTAGTTTTGATTAAGGATCTATTACTCAATATGACAATATTCAATAACTAATATTTAGAGTCAATATCATGGATATTTTCTATTGTCTTTCCCTTGGATTTCTTTATATGATTTCTCTTACTGTAAAATGACACTAAGCTTACCCCTGTAACTTTTAAACTGGCTACATCCAGCCCAAATATTCTACCTGTCTTATGTTCAAACTGGCCAGATCCAGCTTCTCACACTTAGCCTACAATATCATTCTAAAAGTAAGCAATCATATATTGAAATCTCAAAGCTATGAGATAATTCATGATTAATTTTTTTTTAAATGTGATTAAATAAACATTACTTTTGATAGAATAATCTGAATGCTAAAGGATTATAATTCCTGAAATACAAGTTTGTGTAAAATAAAATTGACCAAAAACTTTGAACAGTAGTAATATAAGAGAAATCGCAGCCAAGTTATTTGAACTCAAAAACACTAGATACTGAGCTGAATACTAAGCAGCTACTCTGAATTTCTAACAACTATACTGCCATCACCACCACACTACTTCAGAAATAATACAATATTTTATATTCATTTAAAAAAAAAAAAGAACTAAAAGTGGTAAACTCATTTATAAATGTAATTTTTTATGTTAAAATTCCTTTGAAAATTATGTTGCTAGTTTTACAACTACATTAGAACTACTTTACATTGTAAATTAACATTTTCACACCTGTCTCCAATCATTGAATTCAGTACCACTGCATAATGATGATGTACCATAACACAGCTAAAATGGTTTCTAGTAAACAGGAAATCATTATTCTTTATTACTTTTATTTTTTTTACCTGCGTAGACTTAATGCTGATCTTTTTGCATTTTTGATTCATCCTAAATTTAATGGAGTATCTAATCCTACTGAGATAGAAACATAGATACAACAATTTTAATTATTTCATTTGATATTTTATATAGCCTAAACTACCTTGATAACATCAGCTCCTTATGATATCAACAATTTACACCTTACATATTGATTTATTTCACTTCAGTTACCAAGTGGATATGTTATATAATATATATAACGTACATACTACATACTTTGGTTTTACTACTTACTGCAGTTTAATATAACACTTACAGAACTAGATGTACTAACTATTCAGCTGATTTCCTTTTTCTCTTTTTTCTTGTTTTGGGGTTTTCAGCTTTAATAAATTATGGTAAAAAAGAAAACAGCTATACAGTATTTTATGTCCCTATGATAGCCTCATTTTAGTTACTTATTTCTCTTTGAATGTGTGTGTGTGTGAAAGAGTGAGAGAGAGAGAGAGAAATATGTTTTTGTCTAGCTCTAGGAACTCTATGTGTCTAAGTCAACAGTTATTTGCCTGTTAGCAGTTCATATCTTGTTGCTGGCTGTGTACTGTACCCATGGGCAACACACTTCACTCTCAACACCTCTGTTAACTTAGCTGGAAACAGCTTGCTGCTGTTTAGCCCCAGGTCAGCCCTGATCAAGTAGACCTATGATTTCAGCTGCTGTGACCATACTATATTTTTTCTGAAATAATATATCTAAGACTACATTATCTAATGTGCCCTTCCTTATTTTTATGGTGTTAAAAGAGAGCTGTGGTTGTTATTCTAACAGGGCAGACCAGCACCCTCCATTGGCTTGAAAACGGTTATTACTGGTATAAATAGTCACTGCATTGTAAAACTGAAGCTTGTTTTCTTTGCTTAAAGTATACTGAGATCTATTAACTCCTTACATGTTTTAGATGCAGAAAGATGGTTTTTAAAACATTCATCTCAAATATAGAAGTGAAAGTCTAGGCTTCGGGTATCTGCTCTGCAGAAACTTTCTATATTGCTTTTTAAAATGTTCTAGAATTTCATTTATTGAGATATGAATAGGATTGAAACAAGTCCACATCTTTTCCCCATAAGTGTCATAAATATAAATGAAATCACTTAAATCTTTTTATACTAATATCTATCTAGACTGTAATCCAGGCTATGATAATTATATATATTTCTTATAAAACAACTGTAAAAGAAGCTCTTAGTTAAAATCAAACAACTCTGGTTTACATTTGTCAACCTGAAGAAGATATTTGACATGGTCTCACTCTCTGCAGTTTGGTAGGTGCTGAGAAAGCTAAGTGTACATAACTGACTTAGTTCAAATTATGTTCAAAGGGCACTGAAAGATTAAGATTAACAGAAAATTCAGTAAAAACAGTTAATGTAGATAAGTAGTGGTGATGGTGGTGGTTTATGTAATATAAGTGCATGCCTGCATGTGTGTATGTGTATAATAAATGCAATATTGTGAAATGAAAGTATCACAACACCATTAAAGAAATCTTCATGTAGTGCAGGGGGAGGGAATCTTTGGCAAATTACATAAGAGTCTGTGGGGTGCATCTGTGCTGAGAAAAATAATGAATCTTTAATTCTTTAATTTTATTAATTCATAGGTATGTACTTATATTGGATTACTATTTTGGTTCTAAAGCATAACTTTGTGTGTGTATATATATATATATATATATATGTGTGTATATATATATATATATATATATATATATATATATATATATATATATATATATATATATATATGTATATATATATATTTAGAGAACTGCATACTGGTGAAGTTCTACCAGCATGCAGTTTCAAATTTGAGTATGAGTAAAATTCCACCCTCAAGCAAGGAACTCTTTACCTCTGATACAGTGTCAAGAGCAAGTCAGCCTAAGGTGTCTTGGTACCACCAGTCTTGATTATGCATTGGAAGAGAGCTGGCAAAAGTTATGGGTACTGCCCCAATTACCCTTGACTAACTTATATAAAGTGATTACATACATGTGTGGCTGCATGGTAGGAAGCTTGCTCCCCAACAACATTGCTCTAGATTCAGTTCCACTGGATTGCACCTTGTGCAAGTGTCTTGCCTTGGATGAACCAAAGCCTTGCAAGTGAATTTAGCAGACAGACTCAGAAAAGAAACGCTGTGTGTGTGTGTGTGTACGCGTATCTATCTGTGTATTTATATATATGTGTATGTCTATCTATATATATGTATGTATATATATATATATATATATATATATATATATATATATATATATATATATATATATATATATATATATATGTATGTATGTATATATATATATATGTGTATGTATGTATATATATATATATGTATATATATATATATGTATGTATATATATATGTATATATATATATATGTATGTATATATATATATATGTATGTATATATATATATATGTATGTATATATATATGTATGTATATATATATATATGTATGTATATATATATGTATGTATATATATATATATGTATGTATATATATGTATGTATATATATATATATGTATGTATATGTATGTATATATATATATATGTATGTATATATATATATATGTATGTATATATATATATATGTATGTATATATATATATATGTATGTATATATATATATATATGTATGTATATATATATATATATATATGTATATATATATATATATATATATGTATGTATATATATATATATGTATGTATATATATATATATATATATATATGTATGTATATATATATATATATATATATATGTATGTATATATATATATATATATATATATATATATATGTATGTATATATATATATATATATATATATATATATATATATATATGTATGTATATATATATATATATATATATATATATATATATATGTATGTATATATATATATATATATATATATATATATATATGTATGTATATATCATCATCATCATTGTTTAATGTCTGCTTTCCATGCTAGCATGGGTTGGACGATTTGACTGAGGACTGGCAAGCCAGCAGGCTGCACCAGGCTCCAATCTGATCTGGCAGAGTTTCTACAGCTGGATGCCCTTCCTAACGCCAACCACTCCGTGAGTGTAGTGGGTGCTTTTACGTGCCACCGGCATGAGGGCCAGTCACGCGGTACTGGCAACGGCCACGCTCAAAAAGGTGTTTTTTACATGCCACCTGCACGGGAGCCAGTCCAGCGGCACTGGCAACAACCTCGCTCAAATGATTTTCTAACATTCCACCAGCACAAGTGCTAGAAGGCGATGCTGGTAACGATTCTGCTCAAATGGTGCTATTTACAGGCCACTAGCATGGAAGCCAGACAGCTGCTCTGCCAATGAACATGCTCGGACAGTGCTATTAGTGCTCCACTGGCGCAGGTGCCAGTCATCGAGTATGGTTCAATTACGCTTTCGATTTCACTTGCCCCAACAGGTCTTCGCAAGTAGAGTTTAGTGTCCAATGAAGGAGAGGTTGGCATGGGTGCACACACACACACACACATACATACATGCATGAATGAATGAGAGAGGAGAGGAGGGAGATCTCATTAGAATTATTACAAACAAAAATTCGAAACTGCCACATACCTTTATTACTGCCACATACTTTTGTGTGTGAAAATATAGAATATCCAAAATGACTAAACTCTAAATAGAAATATATATATAAATGGAGATATATACTGAGTAGGTGCATAAGAGTTTATGCCAATTTGTAGTTTTAGTTCATAAGTATTATAAAATAATAAAATAATAAAAAATATTTGAACTCACCTCCTAGCTATATGAGTACCCTTGTATTTTGAGATAATATGAGTCAAGCTATATTTCCCTAAATTTACCTAGGATAAATTTTTATTGACAAACATAATATTGCTTCCTCTCAGTTTTGCTCTTTAAGATTCATCCAACCTTGTGCCTATTAACAATTGCCTTTCACCAGTAGAAAACTTCAGATGGCAGAATACTTTCTTGAGCAAGATAATATTGATAAATGTATATCTTTTACATACACAGCTTGCATTTTTGTATGTATATGTGTGTATGAGTATGTGTGTGTGTGTAGGTATACCTTTTACACACAGGTATGCATGCACATACAACCTCATGCGTGTATATGTATGTATGTGTGTATGTGTATATATATATGTATATATATATATATACATAGACATACACACACACATTCACAGATATACATAGAGAGAGAAAAAGACACTTATGCATAAAATGTCCTTTGCATATATATATATGTGTGTGTTTGTATGTATATATATGTCTGTATATATATATATGTATGTGTGTATATATACATATGTATAATGACGATATATATATATATATATATATATATATATATATATATATATATATATATATATATATATATATATATATACACAGACACATACACGCATGTGTGTACACTCATTATATATGTACATACATTCAGATATATATATATATAGTGTGTGTGTGTGTGTGTGTGTGTGTGTGTGTGTGTGTGTGTGTAAAGGACATATTTTAACAGAAGCAAGAGGGAATAAGAAGAAGAAAAAATATTTTAAAAAATATAAGAGAAAATCTTGAAAAGACATTTTGCTCTTATAAATTATTTGGTTGCTATGACAAGCATTCTCCAAGGTAATGCTGAGCTTCAGAATTAAGCATATGGATTGCGCTGAGGAGCTCTCAGAGCAATTCAGAGGAAAGCAGTGAATCTTGGACTATTGGAACCCTGTTGGTTTTTTTTTTTTTTTTTTTGCATGCCTAAGAGGGAAAATGAATAAAAACTTGAAAGGAAAGCAAAGGAATATATCTGGTTTTATCATGTGTCCAGCATGCTCCACACCGCCTCCTTAAGTCTATAAATATTCCTTGTGAGTTTTCCCCACACTGCATTTAGTATTCAACTAATTAAGTAACATTTGAAGTGTGTGTGTGTGTAAATATATGCACATGTGTGTGTAAAAGCATAGATACCAGTAAATGCTGTATGTATGTATAATGTACATACAAAGAGAAAGATAAATGTTGTCTTCTTTCTATTGCCTGAACAAATGCATACATGTAAGAAACTCAGAGTAGTGACAGGGGAAATATCAGTATTGGGCAAATGCTGATTTGTGTGTATGTGATAAAGAGCATAAATAATGGGCTTTACATATTCCTTTATTCATGCAGTTTTGACTTACAGCTGTAAGTCAAAATTGCACAAATAAAGAAATATGTAAAGCCCAATTATTCATGCCCTTTCTTGAATATCACTCCTTCAGTAAGACCAATTTAACTGAGAATACAACCATGGATTTACAAAATTGACTGGTGTTGGACTACAACTATGGACCCTGCCATGGGTTTATGTGGAATTCTTTACTACAATCTAAATCTAACCTCTAAATTTTGTTTGCCTGGTGTATTTGTATTAACAGAGAGCTTATGAAGTATTTTGCCTGAATTGACAATCCCTCATTATTCTGATAACACAGACACACACACTCACTCATAAATATTTAGTTACACACACAAACACATATACATACATGTATGTGTGTGAGCATAATGCAGTCAACTGGCAAAATCGTTAGAACATAGGACAAATGCATTGTAGTACTTCCAACTTTTTTGAGTTGTTAGTTCAAATCCTACCCAAGTTATCTTTGCCTTTTATCATTCCAAAAGTTGAGATAAAATAAAGTACCAGTGAAGTACAAGGTCACTTTCACTCCTTTCTCCCACCTCTCTCTCTTTTTCTCTTTCAGAATCTGTTGATCTCTGGCTATTGGCATTTATATGATGATGCCAGCTGGTACCCAAACACTGGTAAAAATCTTTAAGCTGTTGCTGAAAATGTTAAAAAGGAAAAGAGAAAAAGAAAAGGAAAATCTTTTCACCCCAGAAGTAGATATGGCAGTTGTGTGTGTGAACCAATATGCAGCATGCACTGAATGGACTAAGGCCATATATATATATATATATATATATATAGATAGATAGATAGATATCATCATACATTCTTTTTTCCCTTCTTTCTAGTATGAATTGAATAGCCCCTTTATACTGTGACACATGATCTGGCACAGTATAAAGTCTTGCGGTTGTATATATGTTTGGGGTTTTTATGAAGGGTATGACTTAATGATTGGGTATCTTCCTATCTCCAGTCACTTTATACCTTGGACTAGGTGCATTTTATCATGTCATTAACACTAGGGACATTGTATTCTAACAGTCTCTTTTGCCAAGTTACGGAGATGCAAACACACCAACACCAGTTGTCAAGTGGTGGTAGGGAGACAAACACAGACACAATGACACGCATACACACACAAACATATATATATATATGTATATATATTCATACACACATACACACAATGAGCTTCTTTCAGTTTCTGTCTACCAAATTCACTCACAACGCTTTGGTTGGCCCAAGGCCATAGTGCAAGACACTTGCCCAAGGTGCTATGCATTGGGACTGAACCCAGAACTACGTTGTTGGGAAGCAAGATTCTTATCACACAGCCACGTTTTTACCTTACATCTCTTCAGTTTCAAAGACTACACTGTAAAACTTATACTCATATACATCAACAAATACATATATGCATGCATATACATATGTAGGTTTATGTTTTTGTGTTAGTATGTATATGTAAATATGGCTGTGATGATGAAGCTCTTTTCACATCCACATTGCTTGTGGTTCAGTCCTACCACAAGACATCTTGTGCAGATGTCTTACACAATAGCTTCAGGCCAACCAATGCCATGAGTGAAAGTGGTGGGTGGAAACTGTGCAAAACCCATCATCTTTGTGTGTGTGTGTGTCTTTAAGGTATACATTCCTGATGGAAGCTGAGTGAAGCATGAGCACCTGAGAAAGAAGTACTTTATTTGTGGAGGTAGAAATTTTAGTTTATACTAGTAAAACATTTACAACCCAATTTGAAGGAAAGCAGCAGGTGATCTGTGCTATAATCAATAATACAGCGGAAATGTGATACATACACTGTTTGAGTCCCATCAGAGGGTTTATTCTTTTTCTGCCTCAAGTTTGCATTTATACCTTCCATTTATATTAAAATCTTAGTCATTACTCCATAATTATATGTGTATGAGCATAGATATTTCAGTGTGTATATACAATATATACATATGGGTATGTTTGTATACATATGTATGTAATGTACGTGTGTGTGTGTGAGAGACACACGCACACACACATATATCCATGCTTACATGATGTTCATGAAGAATACAAGATTCTTTGGAAAAGACAAATTGCTCATTTGATTTTCAAAAATAATTTCTACAGTATCTTGGTTTGATTGAAGACTGCAATATATTTTATATTCTTTTGCATACTCAACTCATGTGAGAAATCCTTAGAGATCTATTGATGGTTATTAACCATAGACTTAGAACTACAGTATTTGAATCAATGATTCAGTGGGATATCTGGTTTGTGTCATTTGTAGAATTTATTATAGATGGAATTTCAAAAGTATTTTGAAGTTAAATGTTCTTTCTCGGTTTCAAAAGTAGTAGGGTTTTATAACAAGGGCTTTCATTGTTATGATAAAGTTCTTATTATTTCCTGTTCAGTATAGGTATTAGCATGTAATGTGTGTTAGCCCCAGGTCAGCTTCATCAAAACAGACCTGTAATCAAAAGCTTTCAAACTATACCTTTCAATCCTTTATTAAAGCATTAGTATATCCTGAATAACATCAAATGTGTCTGCTTTTAAACATAAATGGGTATCATTTCAGGCAAATATATCTACTATTTTGAATGATCAGCTGATTGCATAAAGGTTCAATGATTGGCTCAATGATAATAAAGATAATTTTTAGTTTTAGTTCTATATTAAATGATATCATTAAAGAAAACACTGAAAACTTCATCATATGTTGTATGCTATAACAAATTAATCTGATGTATTTGTCTTCAAGTCGTATCCACATGAGGATTAGGCATAATCACTAGATGCTAATGAATCATTCCTTAATTATTCATGCCTAAGCTTTTAACAGCAGTGAGCTACATCTGTCCACACTTGAGCCAAAGTGAGAGCCTGTATGTGGCAGTTCTCTGTCTTCTGAATTTCAATCCAGCTGAGGTTAACTTACACCCTTTCACTGGTGGATTCCTGAAATTAACTGAGCATTAGATGATATGATTCACATTCTCTCTTCTGCATTTTCTTTGAATTCTGAGTTCAAATTCCACCTAGGATCCAACAGTCAGAGCTAATTTACCCAACTGCTGGAGCACGCTGTCTTACTTGCAATTGGCCAGCATGGGACTTCAACCAACATTGATAAGCTAACAGTTAGTGGCCCAATCCAGAAGTGGGTTCACAATAACTGAATGGAATGGGAAGTTCGGAGTACTCTAAATAGAAAAGAAACTAGGTGGTTATGGTTGGAACTCCTATATCATATGTCTGCATGATCAGAGCTGACTGAGGGTATCAGCAAAAATGTATCCACACTATCTCTTTTTAAAGAAGAATGAACAAAGCTAAAGAGCATTCATAATTTTTTTCATAGACTATAATCACAATGGACCCCTTGGATTGGAATATGACATCCTATTGACTCAGTTAACTGCAGCTCTTATACAACTTTATGGCATTTTCTGAAACTTATTCATTCATTAGTATTTGTGTGTGTTAAGGTGGCGAGCTGACAGAAATTTTAGCAAGCCAGGCTAAATGCTTAGCAGTATTTCGTCTGTCTTTACATTCTGAGTTCAAATTCCGCCAAGGTTGGCTTTGCCTTTCATTCTTTCGGGGTTAATAGATTAAGTACCAGTTGCGTACTGGAGTCAATCTAATCGACTGGCCCCCTCCCCAAAAATTTCGGGCCTTCTGCCTAGAGTAGAAAAAAACAGTTTTTGTGTTTGTAGAGAGAGCCACTTACAAGAGGGGGAAAGAAAAATTAATGTAATTCAGAGAAATACTTCAGAAATTATTAAATGACAATTTGATTTTTATATAGATTATGCCTCAGTTATCTTAGTAAATGTACTTTTCTATGATCAGAATATACTTGAGACAATTCATCAAGTTTTTAAAATAATTTTTGAAACATGCATATCCAAACATATGTAATTTTTTTTGCTTATAAATTTTTTCTTAAACTTTCAAATTTTGTTTTCCTTTTTAGACATGAAAGCTAATATTTGTTTAATAAATGCAGTTTATTCATATTTTTATAAACAGTGTAATAGTAAAATTATGTCACCAGTTAGTCCTTGTTTTTTCCTTTCTACATTCAAAACAACTAAGTAGTTTGAGTTGACACTTCTTGATAAGGAAAGAAATATATGAAATTTAATTTTATTGTACGTTGTTATTCTTGAACTTCTTCATTTACACTTCTTTTAAATATCCTTGACAACGTTTATAGAAAAAAAAAAACATTTTTTTAAACCCCAAATAAAACTATCCAGATTATATTCTTCAAGCTGTATCTCTATATGTGTGGTTTGAAATTTGTAATAAAATGTAGCTACTTTATTGTTCGTTTGTGTCAATTTCTGTTTATATTTTTGAACTTGACATTCATGTTGAATTCTTTAACTTTGTAAATATTAGTAAATATATTTTGGTGTGTGTGTGTGTGTGTGTGTGTGTGTGTGTGTGTGTGTGTGTGTGTGTGAGTGTGAAAGACAGAGGGGAGTGGGAGAGAGAGAGAGAGAGATACACATACAAAAGATTAAGATTTTTGACATTTTGATTTCTGATAGAAGTGAAAGGAAAGTATAAGGTTTCTTTTGATGTCATAGGAAGATACATCAGAACAGATTTGGCCATTTGAAAATTCCTTTGATTTTGCAATCCTGTCTGATGGATAGGATTAGTTTTAACGGTTTATTTGGCAAAAGAAAAATATATGTACTTACCATTTACACAGCAATGAATGATCTGAATTTTCCTTCACAGTGAAATATTAATATAGTTAATTTCAATTTTCATATTAAGTATGTAAATCTTAGGCTTTTAGGAAAATAACATTTTTGAAATTAATGTATTCTTGTATTCACTTGCTTTCTGTTACTATTATTTATTCTACCTACAGCCAGGAAAAGCTTAACAGCAATACACCTGCTGTTTGTCAAATTTCAGACATGTAAATGTAACATTAATAGCTATGATCTAACTCTTTGTTATATGGGATCTTCTTAGTCTGTCTATAAGTTACAGTCTCTAATATTTATTATTGGAAGCTGTGCTATAGAAAGCTTTAATGACATATGTCTTAAATTTTCTCTCCTGAATACACAACCTAAAATAAAAAGGTGTGCGGCAATGGATAGTAAATGTAATACAATTAGAACTTAAGAATCACAAAGGAGAGTTCCTCAAGTATTGATTGAGGGAGTTGGTTCTTGGCAAAATCCAGATAAATTTTGATTTGTGGCTATTTAAATTGGAATTTTCAGTTGAGGACATTTTTCTGTTACCTAATAAGGTTTACATGTATTTCAGTTCCCTGTTAGTAATGTAGTAACTTTAAGGGGGGAAAAAATGACATGCATAAAGAAGACAAATTGATATTTTTATTAATGTCCATATATTCACTTACCTCATAAATTATGATCAGTCATTTGGTACCATTACTAATCTCCCAAGATATGATTATCAATTCTGTAGTGGTTAGATAAATGATATTAAAGCTTTTTCTGCTACTCACATAATATATATAACACAATATATAGTTCACAATGCAGAAAACACGGTGATAGAAGGTCAAGTTCAATCATCTGACATTATTTATTGTCATTGCAGAGTCAACTTTAATGGATAATTAAATTTACTTCCTTTGAAAGGTTAAGTCTGATTGTATTGTATGTATTTATACAATAAAATGCAATTCACATCTGATTGTCCTGTAAGTATTGTTATTTGATTTATACATGGTATCAATTGCTTCCCTATCAATCTTGTATTGGCCAGGCTATTTAATCACTTAGCCACTCCAATTTCTCTCAGCCTCCTCATCCACTCAACTTTTCCGTACCCAGTCAGTCTCTTCCCAACCACACTGAAAAACTCTCTGACAGCAGTTTTCGCATTTTAACATATAAGTGAAGTGTCATTGTAGTTCTGTTTGATATCATTGTAACATGCTACAGTAGAACTAAAGTTATTATTTGCTTTGTCCATTTACACATGAGAGACATTTGTTCCCAACTTGCTCCAGGCTAAGGTTCATCAGAGAGAAATATTTGCTTTAATATTTAGCATCATCAACACAACTGACTGCCTCAGAGCAATGCTATTATAAAAGCGTAGCATTTAGGGCATGTGACAGTCATTGTATTAAAGCAGAGATTTCTTGGTGAATTGAGTTTGTATTTCAGATTCTGTTACTTCTGTTGAACCATTTCAGTTTCAGTGCTAGCACCTTTGTAAAATGGAACAACATTACACTTTTGCTACCACTTCTCTCCTATAAATACATAAAAGAAAATCAATAGTTTGTGCTTGTTTGAAATAGCAAACCTTATCTGTATGTCTAAGAACTAGTGTTTCTGAAGTAAACTAAGTGTTATCCATCATATGACAGTGTTGATAATATACTTTTCCCACTCAAGGTAAAATAAGGTTATGTACAATAATTATGTGCAATAATTATAATTTTACTTCATTCAAAGTTCAGGGTGCTTAACAAAATAATTAAATGACTTGTAATGATTAAAATAAAAATGTTTATTAAATTAGGATAAACTTTAATTCAACAAATTTCTCATATATTTTTATACACACACACACACACAGAAATAGAGTAAGACTGGCATAGCTGTGTGGTTAAGTTCACTTCCTAAACACATGGTTTTGGGTTCAATCACACTGCATGACAACTTAAGCAACTGTCTTCAACTATAACCTCAAGCCAACCATAGTTTTGTGTATAAATGATTTCATAGGCAGAAACTGAAAGCTGACCATTGTGTGTGTGTGTGTGTGTGTGTGTGTGTGCGTTTCCTTATCTTGACATTTCACAATAGTTGTAAACAAGTGTCACAACCATACAAGTGATTTCTTTTTATTTGCAAACTTCCATGAAAACATGTTCAGCCATTGCCTTTCATCCTTTCAGGGTCAATAAGAAAAGTACCAGTTGAGTACTGGAATTGATGTAATTGACTTAACCCTTTCCTTCTATAGTAGAAAGAATTATTTCACTGTCCACATCCCCTTGGAATCCTAATATATACTAAAATGATATATTCCTCTAAATATTCCAAACATTGTTTACTTTCTCTATTTCAACATTTTGTTACTTGTTGTCAGAAAACTTTCATCTTCATTCATGCCCCTAGTCATATGCTATTATCTTAGAAGGCTTAGCTGTCATTTAAATAAAGGTCTCTATTACTTATACTATGCACAGCTATTATAGATTGTTATAGGTGCTTGCTATTAGAAATAATTTTTCAGTTCGCATATCTTCCAGCAACTATAATATGCTAGTTTCCTATCTTTTGTTGCTGTAAAGGTTGAAATATAATCTACTATTTTCTGGTGAAAGACATATTTCTCATCAAAACTATTTTTATTATGTCCAGTTTCACACATACACTTACATTAAAACTTAACAGTATGCAAGAAATTCATTCTTGCCTAATCTCCAATATACATTTTCTAAACAGTTTATAAATTTCATCAATCAGGTTCCTCTAATTTGCTAATTCAATTTTATTATAGTGCTATTGCAACCAAAACTTTACATTATTTTTACACACCACACACATATATACACACACACACGAATGGCAAGTAGTTTGATGTGAAACCATGAGCTGAAACTGAAGAAATTGTAGAGTGAAAGAGTTATTTCTGCCAGTTAAAGATGCATAGGATTTGTTATTCAATTTACATTTCTTTGTTGAGGTGTCAAAAATTTTCATCACATTTCTTTTAACTATAGTGTAATCATGTCACTTATCAAGTCACAGAGATGCAACAAATATTTTGACCTCTCAAAAAAAAAATAAATGAAAAGTTTTTGTGTGTTTTTAATTTACTAAAATGGTTCTTCTACTATGTAATTACTATCAAGGCTTTAGATCTGCTTTAAGTTAGATTTGCATTAAGTTAGTGTTTTTGGAGTTGTGTTTTACAGCCAAATGCTCTTTCTGTTGCCAACCTGTTTAGTCTTCTCTTAGCGGATGTAGGGGTATAGATGTGCCTTATTCTAAAACCATATTAAACAAGGATATGTGTATGTTCTCTTTTAGTTTTAATTACTTGAAATCTTCTTGTAATGAAGGAGCAGGTTTCTAAAAAGATACAAAACTCCATCATCAGAATATAGATAACAGAAGCAAATTCATATTTTAAACTTGAGAAAATCTTACATATTTTTACAGTTCCACATACAAATTATATTTGTAACGTGCAAATTAACTGGTTGATTTCTTTTTTCTTATTCTGATTGTCACTTGGCATTTACTCACAAAAACAAGTGAACCAGTTATTATTTGAATAAATGTGAATTTAAAATCTTGATATAGAAACTGGATGGTTCAAAGCAGTTATCCATAGTTATCCTTTTTCTCCTTGATTTTTGAAGAGATAGTCCAAATAAAATAAGAGTATTTATGTCTTCTTAAATAGCTTGTTGGTACTGTAGTACTGTTTGTGTTGATGTTGATGTTATTATTAATGTCAGCCATCATCATTCTTGTGGAATTCCACATGGTGAAATGTATATATTTTAAAATCCGATTTGACTAACATTATGTTGGTAAGTAAATGGTGTTTCTCTTATCTATAGCTGAAAATATAGACTAGTTGCTAGTTTAGGCTGGAAAAGTCAGTATAATTGTAAAAGAAAATGCTGAAAATGGCTCTTGTAAGGTGGAGAATTTTAACAAAAGAAAACAGAAGACAAAAATAGATATCACAAGGTATCTTATCAGTAGCTCTAACTGTGCTACCTAACCTTGGAGTGGTACTTTATTTAATGACTAAGAATGGAATAGAGACAAAGCTAATCTAGGAATAATTTGAATGCAGAAAGCACACAGAGCTGGGACAAATACCACTACACTCTAACACCTTTGCCAATATGCTATTCACTAGCTGAATAATTATTTGCAAATAAGCTAGTATGAAACCAGTGGCCCTAGATTTTTAACTTGAATTCCAATAAAAAAACACAGGCTGTATAACATACAAAACTGAGTAAAAATCCAAATGTCAGCAATAACGGCTTCACTTATCACATTGCACCTGCCTACAATAAAAAAATAACCGTATGTCCCCCCTTTTCTATAGGGCAGGATTACTGTAAGACCACTTGTGTGTGTATAAACACATAGCTGACATTGTGTGTGTGTGTTTTTTTGTGTGTGTACATGCACATATACAATATCAAGTATGTGTACAAATACACACACACAAGTGGTTATACAGTAGTCCTGCCAAGTAGAAAGCAGGGACATACTGTTGCTTCTGTATTGTAGACAGATGTAATGTGATAAGTGTAGACATTATTGCTGAAATTTTGATTTTGACTTAGTTTTTAAATGTCATCTGTCAAGTGTTTATTTTTGTTTATGACTTGTGAATGTAGTCTGTGTTTATTTTGGCATTAAGTATCACTTCCATCATTGATTGTCTATTTTTGCATGGAGGTCTGTAAAGTGTAGATGTAGTGTCCACTGATGTTTTCCTGTCTAGTTTTGCTTTTTGTTGTGTGCTGTAATGCATTGCAATCACCCTTTGCTGTAAGTACATCAAGAGCCAGCAGGAGAGTATCATATTCATATGGCTGATATAACAGTTGCCACGAAGTTTACACTTTTTACATTTGCAACTGAATTTTGAAATCACATTCATCATTTATAGCTTGTGGTTTGTTACTGATGTGGGTTTTTTTTATATTTTAGCATTTCTTGCAGTATAATATTAATATTAATTTATTGTCTGGTATATTGCATATACATACGTGCACAAATTTTATCAATATCTTGTAAAATAATACAAACATTTTGTAATTTTTTTACTTCTTATAAAATTTGAAACTTAAAACTTGGGGCCCACCTGTAATATAGCTACCAATATATTTTGCTTTTGAGAATATTAAATACTTCTATGTAACAAATCATCTAAATAATTATCTTTTCCTACTCCTGATTCCTTACAATTTTTATTCCCTTGTCTAAAAATCTAATTATGATTTTACCATTCCTAACAATATATTAGCTGCTTTGATTTTTATCTAAAATTGTAAGTGATTTCTATTGGATGAGCCAAAAGCTGTAGCTTAATTAACTCCCATAAATCTTTACTAAAACAAAGAATTTTTAGGGGGTAAATTGCAGATTGCTTATCTTTGTCTACCATGCATATTTTTTACAGCATTTATTTCAAGATATATATCGAACATTCTCTTAAGGCATTTCTTATTTTCAATTCTCTTGGTGTGTTCACAAAGAACAGTATGTTACACACAATAATCTATGAATTTTTGAAAAACTAAGACTGGTGTTTTATATAAAACTTAGCCTTTTGTCCTTTAATAATTTGTCAATAGATGGTGGCCAAGTTGGTTGCAATCCATTATAATGACCTCAGTACATGACTAGTATCTCATTTCATTGATCTCTGAAAGAGGAAAAGAAAAATCATTTTAGTACAGACAATATTAAGTTATTCCTTTCATATGAGTGGAATAGACTATATCTTAAACTTCATTAAGATATATTTTGTACAGATTAAAAATATACAATTAACATTTCTTAAGTTCTCAAAGTTACCTTGAGTTTGTGCTGTGAAAATGGAATACTTTCATAAGTATATAAGTTATGGAGCACCTGACCACTTACTAAATCATCAGTTCTTATACTGCTACAGGTATTCTATTGTGCTAGGTTCATGCTACTTTCATGAAATGATAAAATCACAAACTTATATGTTTCTCTCTCTCTCACTATATATATATGTGTGTGTGTATATATGTGTGTGTGTGTATATATATATATATATATATATATATATATATATATATATAGGGAGAGATAGAGCAAGGGAGGGCATGTGGAACTCTGAGTGACAGTTTTTTTGTGATGTTTTTGCAGCTTTTATAAAAAAAAGCATATTATTCTACCTTCAGTATTCAAGTACTGTTTTTTCCACCTTGTTTTGCATTTATATGCTTACTCGTGTGTGTGTGTGTATGTGTATATTTATGTATGAATTGACCTTAGTACTTAATTTTTTTAAGCCTAGTATTTATTCTATCAGCGTGTTTTGCCAAACTGCTATGTTACAGGGGACATAAATGTACCAACACCACTTGTCACACAGTTGTTGGAGACAAACATGGACACAAACAGACACACGTACACACACACATACACAACAGGCTTCTTTCATTGTCCATCTGCCAGATCCACTCACAAGGCTTTGGTCAGCCTGAGGCTATAGCAGATGACTCTTGTCTATGTGCCATGTGGTTAGGAAGCAAACTTCTAAACCATACAGCCATGCCTGCACTTGTGTGTGTGTGTGTGTGTGTGTATGTGTGTGTGTATGTGTGTATGTGTGTGTATGCGTGTGTGTGACCACCACCTCACAACCAGTGTTGGTTTGTTTACATCCATCTTAGTGGTTTGGCAAAAAGGACCAATCAAATAAGTACCAGGATTAAGAAAAATATGTACCAGGATCAATTTGTTTGGCTGAACCCATCAACCCCAGCATGGCCACAGTCCAATGACTGAAGCAAGCAAAAGATATGTCATACTTTTACTCTTTTATTTGTTTCAGTCATCAGACTATGGCCATGCTGGGGCACCACCGTAACCATTGTACACTTTATTTTTTATTTTCAAAGCTGGTACTTATTTTATCATTCTCTTTTGCTCAACTGCTAAGTGTATGGGAACATAAACACACCAAGACTGGTTGTCAACCAGTGATTGAGACAAAGACACACATATACACACACACACACACACATATATATATACACACATACATATATATACATGTAGATACATATATATACATGTAGATACATATATATATATACACACACACACACACACACATATATATATATATACACACATACATATATATATACATATATACATGTAGATACATATATATATATATATACACACACATATATACACACACACACACGACAGGCTTCTTTCAATTTCCATCTACCAAATCCACTCACAGGACATTGGTTGGCCCAAGGCTATAGTAGAAGACTCTTACTGAAGGTGCCATGCAGTGGGACTGAACCAGGAACCATGTGGTTGAGAAGCTGCAAAAACATATATCACAAAACCTGTTAGTCAGAGTTTCACGTTCTCATTCAGCGGACAGCTTTGGTTGAGAATCTTAAACTATTACTCAGAGTTTCATGATTCCATTTGTCAGACAGTTTTATTTGAGAATTTCAACCAAAAGTGTCCGACGAATTGGAACGTGAAACTCTGAGTAACAGTTTTTGTGACGTTTTTGCAGCTTTATTAATAAAGCATATTACTCTACCTCTGGTATTCAAGTATTATTTTTTTTCACTTTATTTCACATTTATGTAGTTACTCTGATATATATATATATATATATATATATATAAATATATATATATATATATATATATATATATATATATGTACACACACATGCATATGTACACTCACATATGTGTGTAGTGAATCGCTAGAATTGTTACCTACATATGAAATACTGCCATAATGAAATTTTTGTGGTGGGTTAAGACCCGAAAATGCTAAATTCCATATATGAATGCCTACAACAGTATTTACATGTTATCAGCCTGTTAGTGATAGATAATACTGATTGCTTGGCATCAGCAATAATGGTTGCAGGTGGTAAGAAAGATTATCAGACAAGTTTTACATTGTAACGACTGTCAGAAACATTTTCTAAAAGACCCTGGTTACCTGTAAAGTGAAAGGAATTGATTAACTCCATTTTCTACTTCTGGTAACAACTGAAAAAGAGAGCAGAGTTTGATGTAACTATGGAATAGTGAAAGATAATCATTGTGGTTATTCTGACCTGGGTCACTGAAGAATTTTTGACCTCTGAAGAGGAGCAGAACTTCTATGGTAATAATCAGTATATGCATAACAGACATGTATACATACATACATGCATACATATCTATGTATGTATATGTATGTATGTATGTATATATATATATATATATATATATATATATATATATATGCAGAAATTGAAACATATATATGTAATGGCAAGATACTCTGAGTACATCTGTATCTTCCACATCGTCATCGTTTTGCATCTGCCTTTTTCCATGCAGGCATGGGTTGAATAAGTCTTATGACATCTCATGTATTTATGATTTAAATGTGTGTATGTGTGTATAACACACACACATACATGCACACACATATACACGCATACATAACACTCACGCTTTTGTTGTATAGATTGTTTTTATGATAGTAAATATAGAATATCTCTCTCTTTCTCTCCCTCTCTCTTTCACTTATATATATATATATTTATATATGGTGGTGGGGAAGTGTATACATCAGTCTGCATCTGTGTTGATAAATGGCAGAATGAATGAGAGAATAAGATTTTTATACAAAGTGGGAAAACACAATTGGTTAAATGTAAACCAGGACCAGAATATAGGATGGCATTTCTGATTGAGGAACATTGATTGGTACCTCATCAACTCCCTGTTGATCCAGTGCCAGGGAAGGAAAAAAAGCAAGGTAATGTGTGTGTATGTATGTGTGTTTGTGTATATCTATACACACAAACACGCATGTGCTCATACACATACATATTTATATACATATATCTATATATTCATATATGTATGTATATATGAAGGTATGTATGTTTGTATATATGTGTTCATCACCATTTAACATCCATGTTTAATGCTGGCATGGATTTGTATGTGTATATATGTATTATTTTATGTATGTGTATATGTGTATGCTAGCATGGAAGGCGGATGTTAAACAACAGTGATGATGATGATGATATTACTGAGAGAGAAAGGAAGCAATATGTAAATGTGTGTGTGTGTGTGTGTATAAAGACATATTAGAGAGTAGAAGTTTTTGTATAGGTAACTTTATGTAACTATCTTCTGTACAATTATATTCGTTTGTGTTGGAGTTTATACTGTGCTTGCTCATGTGTGTTTGTTGTCTGGTGTAAGTATATGAAAATATTGCACAGACATTTGCTCTAATAAACAACCAAATATTACTCATATCTGATTCTCTGTTCAGAGTTGCAAAGATGTATTACAAAAAAATAAACATTCATATTTATACACACACACACACACACACATTCACAGTCATTTCTGAAACCAAAGCATAAATTGCTACACATTTTTCCTTCTGTTTTTTATTCCTCTGTGTGTGTGTGTGTGTGTGTGTGTGTGTGTGTGTGTGTGTGTGTGTGTGTGTGTGTGTGTGTGTGTGTGTGTGTGTGTGTGTGTATGCATGCTGTCTGATGACTGATCAATACTGGACTCCTGGAGAAAAGATCCAGGTATTGATGAAAATCTCCTGTTGCTTTTGTCTGCCTGTTAGCTAAGACTAGTGAGGAATGCTCTCTCTGGACCACTATCAGAGCTTCCTCCCAGTTGCTGCAGAACACTCTCATTCCCTTCCCAGCCAAGCTTCTACATCCTATTTTCTTTTTACTTTTTTTTTTATTTTTGTTTTTGTTACTCTCCTCTGTTTGTCACTCCTTACTCTTTCTTTCTCTCTTTCTCTCTGGCTCTCATTCTCTCAGTATCCACTTCTTTTTCTCTCTCTTTCTAAAATGACAAGCCATCATTTCAAGCTATGGCTAGGGATCAATGCAACAGGGCTTGATATGAAAGGGCACATGTAGCTACTTCCCACACATGCCCTTGGGTAATAAATATGATTGGAAAAAAGTCACTTTTTTTCCTCCACATTTATTCATTTTATTTTTCATGTCATTTCTCCTGTTTTTCTTTATTTTTGTTTATCTTACACTTTACCTGGTTTTTTTTCCTCCTATTTTTTTCTCTACTTTTTTTTTTTTTTTTTTTTTTTGCTTTTGCTGGGCAGGCATTTTGGCAGTGAATTTTCAATGCTTCAGCTAACATACACACACAGATATATACAAATGTATATACTAACTAGAACAACGTATACAATTAGATATAGTTGTTTAAAAATAAATAACTAAAACAGGATTGTATATATAGGAATATATTGCTATTTTTGTATATTTTATTTTATTAGCATAATCTCTTGATACCTGTGCTGAAATATGTGTTTCATATATAGATATATATATATTTGTGTGTGTGCTTGCCTGTGTATGTATGTATAATTTATCTATAAATTTTCTTTACGGTTTTTTGAGATATAGTCATAAATATAACCTTAACAAGAGCAGCAACACGAAATCCAAAAATCAGAAAATACTCATTCGTTTGGTGATGCTATAAATTAGTTTGAAACATGTATTTGCTAAATATGTGCACTTATGCAGCTTTAGTGGCTTACGAGTAGTTATTACCAATATGTACATCTTTACAATGGAACAGAATCAGATGGTGGCTGTGTTTTTACAACGCTGTCTATGTAATACTGCAGTAAATGACAAGGTATATCAAAATAACTAATTGAATTCTTCATCATCGCCATTATCATCATTGTTTTAATGTCCACTTTACCATGCTTACATGATTCAGATGGAATTTGTTGAGGCAGATTTTCTACAGTCAGTTAGTTGCCTTTCCTGTCATCAATCCTCACCTGTTTCCAAGTAAGATAATATTTCCCCATGGCCAGACATGTTTTTACAGAAGATTGGAAATGAATGTCAGCACTTGTATGACATTCATGCTCACATAAATATACTTATACAACAAATTTTGTTCAGTTTCCCTCTACCAAATCCATTCATAAGCCTTCAGTCAGCCCAGGACTATGATGGAATACACTTTCGAAAATACTATGCAGGAAGAACTGAATTTTTCTTAAAATAATATCTCCACATTTAAAATCCTCATTGTTAATAAATACTTTTAAAGAGAAAAATATTTATGGCATAAATATCCCCAATATATATTTGCAATCTTTTAAAATTATTTAGTTCTTTACATCTTCAACTAATACTTATACAAATGAGAGTTTATTATTTCAACAGTTGTACACTACCTTTCTTTTGTCTATGCAGACATGCAGAATTGAAACAACAATATTAAATGTTAAAAAAAGAGATGATATAAAATCATGAGATTATGATTTAAATAAACTTTCTCTTCTGGGAAGAAATATTAAGTGAGATGTATTAAGTGTTGATTTGCTTTCTTGGTTGGCAGCTGTTGTAGTATAAATTTGATACAACATGAAAATATTTGATGAGTTACTTATGTTTAATAAAGAAAATTTGGTACATTCCTCTCAGTTTTTCTCATGTGGTTGTTACAATCAGGCCTCCAGATATTTTGTAACAGTTTTAATTCCTCTTCATTACTTTGCAATGATAAAGTTTAAAAAGCATCATTTGCAGTTGCTGCATATGAGTTCTCATATTATTTATTTTCATGTGAGAGGATTCAATCTTAGCATCAAGAAACATTGAACCACCTGCCAATTTTCCTTAGTTTGTCATTATATTTCTAAATCACTTTCTGTCTTTTTTTACATGCTGTGCTATCTAATAAATGAGACTAGAAGGATTCATTGCTTCTGCTCATGCCACAGCATAATATTACTGTTAAATACGATCTTCTTTAGATCATTCAGCTGAGAGCGCTGTTAATTTTGATTAGTAATTGTACTAATCCACTTACTAGAAAATAAATAAATCCAGAAGTCTTCTTAAATATAGAGAAAAAATATTTTTTATAGTTGGAAATTTGAACTTCTGCAGTTTTAGTGAAACAATTACCTAAGTTCTTTTATTTATATTAAATATTTGTAATTTACTGTCAACATCAGTAAATTACATCCAACATTGAATATAAATTGGTATTGAATTGCAAACGGAATTAATTAGATGCTTATATCTCATGTCTCTATGTTGAAAGAAAGATTCTTATCAATAAATATACCTAAGGTATGAAAATTGGTTGTAGCCTACAGGTGTGACATGTCAGATATGCAGCTTAACCCTTTTCATAACAATTTGCCTGAGACTGTCCCTTGTTTTATGATATAAATTTCCTATTTTAAAATGATCTCTAAATTAAAACCTCCATCAAAAATTTCATTTTAAGTTATGTTCCAAACACCAGCTTAATAATAACAAAGTTATTTACTAAATTCTTCATCATTTTCAAAGTTAATTTAAGGTGAGGCACTGTATTTCAACAGAAAAATGGTAATAAAATGATTTTCACTAAGCAGTCTTTGTTTGCCAATGTTTTATTCTATACTGAACTGTAAGATATTTTTGTTGATGGTATTCCATCCAGATAGTTATATTTCCTATTCTTATAACTTAAGTTCTGGTCATTATTGCCCCAAACTAATTCAACTTGATAGCACCAAGTAGTCTTTTAAAGCCTTGTTTTGATGCACCATAGCTCTCTTGAGTGGAGAGTTTTGTTCACTTCAATGAATCCTGGTATCAGTGGTTTGTCTGATGTTTCTTGGAGAAATCTGTTTTGGTGCCATTTGAATGTTGTGAGGTCTTTTCCTGTCTTGGTTTCTTTTCGAATAATGTTGAATCTAGCAGGAGCAGTTTATTTACCAATTTTTTCAGTAATAATACCAGTTTCTGGCCATTGTTCAACTGAGAAAAATTATTTAACTCATTCTTTTGCAAGCTGACAATGTAGCCTCTGTATGACCCGCTAGAAATAGTAGCTAGACCATTATCAAATTGCATACTTCCATCTTAAATAAAGGAGGATTATATGGGACAGTGATGTATATGAATACAAAAATAAACAAGATGGTTACTGCTGGAATGCTTTTCAGCATAGGTCTGCTGGATGAGGGCTGATCTGTGGATAAACAATTACAAAAAATACTCCAAACTTTCACTCAGATGGATGTTTTCTACATCCTAAGTCTCTCAGCCTGAGATGTATGATGAACCTCTAGGAAAAGTTAGAATAGTTTTCAAAATAAATGACCTCATGTGGGTGTAAAAATCTATGTGTATATGTGTATTTGTGTATGTATATATATATTGATGGATATTCCCTTGAGATATTTTACCAAACCATATCAAAATAAAACCACATTCAATTTCATCCTGGTAAACATATCTAATGGAAATTAATACTCTTGAATTCTATTGTAATTCCTATAGGATGTTTAGTGAGAGAATAGAGGTAAAGAATAATAAAATGGAGACAGAAAACGCAATTTAATCTCTATTTCATTATTTTTTATATATTTACATTAAAGATTTGATTTTTATTGTGTGGCATGACAATCAAATTTGTTAAATAAATCATTTTTTTTGTTTATTTAAATATTTGTTGTTTTTCGTTAAATAGAATACTTCAATTGAATGTTTAAACATTCAAATTGAACTGCTAAAATATTTAAAGTTTTTGACTTCATTTATATTTATTCAGTTACAGAATTGTTACCAAATTATGAGGTATATTTTGTTTATATTATTGTTAATTAGATTTCTAATAGTAAAAATTTAGATACTTTTATGATGTTGTCTAATGAGAATTACATTTATAGAAAGTAGATTGGTTATGGAATTGTGGTGATGGGGAATCCATTTAGATTCACTATATATATATGTGTGTGTGTGTGTGTGTGCATATGTATATGGTTCAACTCTTATGGCCAAAAATTTTCTTTTGGTAATATTAATACAGTATAGGTTTTGTGCAATCACTACCTTTCACATGTTAGCATCAGAGTTGAACTCTGGGTCTTGAATAGATAGTTAACTATTTTATCCACTTACCAACCTGACCCTCATATGCTTCTGTTTGTGTGTGTGTGTGTGAGAAAGGGAGTGAGAGAGAGTTTAAATTCACATCCAGACATAAAAGCATTGAGCAAAAAAATAGTAATATATTGACATTCTTCCTCTAGCTCAACATTCTCAAAGATGAGTGTAATAAAATTAGTCCCTCAAAATATAAGTAAAGTTTACGGATAGGAGGTGCTGCAAAACTCAATATGTATTCATACCATGCTACCGTGGGATAAAAATTAATGTAAAATTTATTCATATTAATTGATAGAAGCACTGCATCACGGTAGGCTAAATAGAACTTCATAGGTGTGGCTTTTAGTTATACACATCTTTAGCCATGCTATGAAAGCATGATTAAATTATAGGTATTTCTTTAAAGTATTTAATCTACATTGTCAAAGTTTATACTGTCATGCAAATTAAGCAAACCAAATTAGTTCTGTTTGTGTTTGATTATACTATAGGCAGCTCTATGCTACTATTCTTTTTATGAGTAGGAATAAATAACATATCTCTGAAGTGTTAATAAACTTCTGGTCAAGAGAGAAAAACTTATATTTTAACAATGATGTCTACTTTTCACAGCATAGCTAAAAATATGTTTATGACTCGCATTATTAAATCTTTTATTTGCTTTCATATATCCAATTCTTAAACCAATTTTAATCAACTAAACTTCTTTTATTCATTTTTTAAAATCATTGTTCTCATAAAATAAAAGTCTAGTTTGAAAAATTAACTTATGTTTCTAATATTTACACATATTAAATCTGTTATGCATCTGATTCACTAGAGTAGACTACATTTGCATTAGTCTCAGCAACAACTCTATAGCTATTTATTTTCATTAGTGAGGTATTATAGTTACATTGGAAAGCTGCAAATCTACTCAATCTCTGCATGGAGACAGTGGTATAAAGCATTAATTCTCCCTTTTATATAGAATTGAGCTAATTAGCTTCCAGGTGTTATGAGGTAAATAATTCACAAAGGCAAGAATTTAGCTATAACAATAAACAGTGTAACAAGAAATATTTATATAACAAAGAATTAACAATAGATAACTGAGGGGTCAATATAGCATATGACCAAATAGCCTGTTTAACTGTTGCAAGTTAAGGTTCACTACAAATCATCAAATTATTGTACTTTGTGTCTCCCTAATTACCTAACCACATAACTTGCTACAATAGCCCTGGGGCAACCAAAACCTTATGAATGGATTTGGTAGACAGAAACTGAAAAGAAGCCCATAATAATGTTAATGCATGAGTGTGAGTGTGTGTCAAATTGTTTTTAAACAACATATTGTGTTTTTAAACATTGCTCATCCATAAGGGATGCTATATGAACAAATACTGCCCAGGGTAAAAGACCAGTACACAAACTAAAATTAAGGAAGAAGGACTACATCAAAAATACAGCAGAGGACAAAATCTTGGAAAATTGACGAGAAAATCTCACTCTAGCTCATTCCTCTTGGAGTAAAGTAGTACATGATGGGTGCTTATAGGTTTTGTTGGCATTATAGCAGTTATTTCATTCAGATATTCTCATTTATTTTGGAGATGATCTTGCCCTCACAATTCTGGCCAGTGTTTCAGAAGCTGGGCTATTAAGATATAAGTCCCTATCCAATGTATAAAATTATTATCAACATTGAACTAGTTTCCTGCAGTTGCAGTCTAAAACATAATCAAGAGAATGCATCAATATGAGCAATGGAGTTGACATATGTTATACTGTCAGCTTACATTGCCCACTTCCATATTCTTTGTACATATTAAAGATAAATTCAAGAGTCTATGAGTGAATCTAAATGAGAATTCTCGTTCAAAAGAAAAATAAAAAGCATGGTCTGTGGTTACACAATTGCCAAGATCAACCGTTCAACATTTGGGTAATTAGACTCAGCAGCAATTAACTCCATTGTTAAACCCAGCACTGAGTTGTGTAGTAAGAAGTTTGCTTCCCAACCACATGGTTCTGCATTCAGTCCCACTGCAAGGCACCTGTTCTTCTACTATAGTCCTCAGCAAACAAAAGCCTTGTGAGTGGATTCAGTAGTCAGATACTGAAAGAAACACCATCAGTGTGTGCATGCGTGTGTGTGTGTGTCTTTGTATTTGTCTCACCACCACCACCACTTTACAACTGCTGTTGATTTGATCACATTCCTGTAACTTAGTAGTTTGGCAAAGGAGTCTGATAGAATACTTAAAAAAGAAAAATTAGTACCGGGGTCAATTTGTTTGACTGAAATCCTTTGAGGCAGTGCCCCAGCATGGCTGCAGTCTAGTGAGTGGAACAAGTCAAAAATGAAAAATATAGATTGCTTGCTAGCATCAGTTGTTGACATGACAGCATTCTTGGCATCAAATATACTCCCAACAGGACTCTCAGTAAAGGAATTTTATAAATTATCAAATGCTCTTTGTTGAATAATTAGATCCAACATTTTTCTTGAACATATTTACAAATAGTTTGATTATTTCAGATTATTTTAGCAAATATCAACCATAAAAATTTGCCAATCCTAAAACAGGATTTTATTTCTTTCTTATTAGAGGATGAAGTAACATCTAGTATTTTCTGGAACAAACATCAATCTGGAAACACACCTTCCTTTGAAATACAAAAACCTAAAATATTCTTAAAAATGAATTTCTGTGAATTGATAATTATGCCTGTACCTCTCAGGTAATTCAATATTATCTTGGCCTTCAGGTTCAATTACTCTTCAGCATTTGCACACAAACTAACACAATCCAAATAGATAACTATAGTTTGTATATTGTTCCCTATTTTCTATTACATGTTGAATAATGAAACCCACAGTTTTTAGGCCATACATCTGACAAATAAACATTTTTGCAAAACACTAAGAAATTTGAAATTAATTTCATATTTTTATTCTAAAATTTCATGTGGTATTGTATTGCTATCTGTCTACTGCATGTCACTGGCTGTACTCCTGCCTTGTCACCCCTACCTGTATTCTAACACTGCAGGAGTCACTTAGGTTAAACCGTCATCACAATAATTACCCCACTTAGTAGTCCTATACACGTCTACCTTGTATGATGGTAAGAACCTGACACTATAACTTTGAGACCTCCTTTTTCAAATAATGAACACAATTTTATACCTCCCCACCTCCACATACACACACATACTGAAAACAAAAATATGTTTGGTTTAGACAACAGCAATTCTGCAAAAGAACTGGTGTTGAGTAGAGTGAGCTCTTTAATCCCACTAGTTACATGATAAAATACATCCAGCAAATCACCTTTAAGTGATTGGTAATGGGAGAGGCATCTGGTTGTGGAAACTACTCTAAAAATAAAACATATAAACAAGATGTGGACTCTACAAGCCATACCACAGTCTAGCCTTCTAGGAGAACAATATCTTCAAATAAGATCTGATACAAAGTAGAGGAAACTTCAATTCTTTTTAGTGCTACTGGCATAATAAAATGCATCTAGCCTTCATAGTAACAAATACACAATGTTAGGTTTCTCTGTTTGTGCATCTTGTCTAACCCATGATAACATGGAAGAATGAATGTAAAAGTGATAAAGATGAATATATGAAAATTTGGGTTTATTGCTTAAAGAAAATTTGCTCACTTTTTCTATAAACTGTCTTCCGGTAGCAATGACCAAATACAAATGATCATGTATTTAATCTTTTTTGAGAACACCTATGTTGTATTATTTTATCTGTGAGTTCTCTTCTTAGTGAATTAAAATGAGAGACTTTTGTTGTATAGTTTAAAATATAACATGTGTTTTTATCAAATGTAGTTCTACTGTAAGAGAAAAACCTGGGTTTTTAGTGTGAACTGAAATGTGTGTTTGTGTGTGAAAATTTGGTATTGAGCATAAAAAGCTAAGTTTGGTAGAGAGAAAAGGGTAAGCATTTTATAAAGCAAACTTCTATGTCTGGTGGAAGTGTGTCTTGGTTTATTTCTGCTTGTTTAATCTCTTTACTCATTCTAGAATAGTCTGTGCATTCTCTTATATAATTGTACGAATATTTAACATGTTTGTTTTGTTCATGTTAGCATGGCCGAGTTGGTTGTATCTGAAAGCTCAAATATTTGCATTATGTTGTTGGGCAATTTCTTTTAAGCCAGATGTCTTTTGTAATGATAGTAAGTCAATTAAGATATGAGGATAGTTGTATCAATTTTAAGTTTGGTTAATTGAAGCAAATAATGTTCAATCTTCCCTGAGTTTGGTTGAACCAACGACCTTTATAGTCTATATTATTCCACAAATGCCCTAACCATATCACACTGACAATTCTAGTTTTCATCTGATAACCAATATTAAGCAACATTGACCCTAGTTAGAACTTAGATGGGTGACTGCTTGGAAAACCTAGATGCCATAAGCCTGTTTTTAAAATAGTCAAAAGAGCCTGAACCAACAATAGTGCTTTTATTGTAGTCACACAATTCTCAAGAAATTACAAATACACCCTAGCATCTTACCAAAACAGAAAAAAGAAAAAGATGTAAGAGCACACCAGAATATACAAAAAGATGGCACAGTCCTGATTGCAATGTCTCTGATCATAAGTCAGGTTTGCTGAACCAGTGTCAACCTGGGCCCAAACATAGGCAACTCATAGCTACAGAATGAAGTAGTCACTATGCTCTCACTGAATCTGTCAGAAAAAGCAAGCAAGCTTCCCTCAAACCACAGATTACCCTCTAAAAATAATTTAAGGATATTGAATGATGTAGATTTATATATACATCCTGAAAACAAGATGGAGGGATCATAGCTGAAATGTCTTTGATTTTAAGTCTCTAAAATTAGAGCAGACCTGAGTCTAAACAACAACAATCTATTATGAATATGTAACGAAATATTTCAAAATTTGTTATAAAATATTACTACCACTCATTCTAGAATGGAGGAAAAAAATGAATTAATACCTCTAGTTATAATAAAGATTGTATTCTTAATATTCTTTGACTGGTACAAACATTCCACTAAAATTCATGTTATTTTTCTACATATCATGTTGAATTTTTTCCTGTATTTTAGTTTTCTAAATAATGGTATCTCAAGTGATAAATATTTCATCATGCTTATTTTGCTTTGCATATCTCAACTTAACTTTTTGAAGCATCTTCCTTATCTTTATTCTTTAAGCTTTCTGTCTCTCCAGTTTTATTTTAAAACCTTGTCTCATCAAATATATATATATGTATGTAATTGTGTGTGTGTGTGTACATATATACACACACACACACACTCGTAGATATACATGCTCACACACTCACATAAGTATACATGTATATGTGTGGTATACATGTTTGTATGTTTGTGTGTATATATGTATATGCTCACACATGCCCATATATACTTATATGTTTATGCATATGATATATAAAAGCAAAGAAATCATCAGCAGACAACTGAATGTTGTTTGTGATTTAAGACTCCTGCTAAGTTACTTTAACCTAGACATGGGGAAACTAGTGCGATAGTTTACTAAGTGTGCTATCTAATACTGTTGTTAAATGACTGTGATATTTTGAAAAACTAGTGTCTCTGGATAAAATTTTATCTTTTTTTTAAATCAATTAGACTAAAATAGTTCTGAATAGATTTTGAATAAGTCTGTTTTGTATTAGATTATTATTATTATTATTATTATTATTATTATAATAACTTCTCCATTTTGAATTATAATTTCTAACAGAAGCATTAGGCTGTAAATTTTAGGGAAGGAAGCCCCTGAGTATATTCAATACTTGTATATTAATGGTACTTTTAATGAAAAGTGAAGTTAACCTTGGCAGGATTATGAACATCATACTAAAAAAAAAAAAAAACGTTTTAACTAGAATAAGGCTAAGACAGACTGCAAATGGCCTGCAAAAGTTTGCTGAAGTTTGATTATTTTAAATATTGAATACTGAACTACTGCTCAAAACCATACGTTCAGTTCTTGTTACAGGCATTTAAATCAGTGCTTTTCAAAACTAACTGATGTGGCATACCTGGCAGAATGTGTACAGTAGAAAAAAGTAAAGTACTTTGTAGTATTTAGTGGCATTCTTTTCATTCTGAACAAGGTGAACTTGCCCTTCCAGCCTTTTAGGTTTGATAAAATAAAATACTAGTCAAGTAGTGGAGTCACTTTGATTTACTGTCACAAAAATAATAATAATAATAATAATAATAATAATAATAATATACAGTAACTATAAAAGCATCACAGCAAACCACAGCACATACCCAAGGCACACAGAGCTGCACTCGGTAGTGAGTGAAAGCACGTTATAAAAATAAAACTACTGAATAATAATAATAATAATAATAAATTTTGGAACAAGGCTAGCAAGTTCAGTGGAGGATGCTAGTCAATTACATCAACCCCAGTACTCAACTGGTATTTATTTTATTGACCCCTCCAAAAAAGGATGAAAGGCAAAGTCAACCTTGTGGAATTTGAACTTGGAACATAAAAACAGATGAAATACTGTTAAGCATTTTGCCTGGTGCTGTAATGATTCAGTCAGCTCAACATCTTAATAATAATATTAATAAGGATAATAATAATAATCCTTTCTACTATAAGTACAAGACCCGAAATTTTGTGGGATGGGGAGTCGATTTCTTCAACCTCAGTACTCCACTGGTACTTATTTTATCGACCCTGAAAGGATGAAAGGCAAAGTGGACCTCAGTGGAATTTGAACTCAGAACATAGAGATGGACAAAATGCCATTAAGCTACCCAGTGTGCTAAAGATTCTGCCAGCTAACCACCTAATAATAATAATGTGGCTTAGTGGTCTGTGCTCAAAGTTTTTATTATATTTGTTATTCAAATGGCTTTCACAAAATTCTAACATTAAGCACTTAAGTTAATATCAGGATTTATATATTTTTGTGCACATGTGTGTGTGTGTGTAGGCATGGCTATGTGTTCAAAAAGTTTACTTCCCAACCATATAGTTTTGGATTCAGTCCCTCAGCATGGCACTTTAGACAAGTGTCATCTAATATAGCCTTGGGGCAACCAAAGCCTTCTGAATGGATTTGATTAATGGAAACTGAAAGAAGCCCATCATATAAATGTATGCATGTGTGTGGTGTGTTTATGTCACCTTGTCTTGGCATGAGGTCATAGTTATAAATGATTATCACCGTCATGCAAGCAGTGCGATTCATTTAAAATATTCTGCAAGAACATATCTGGCCAGGGAGACATATTAGTTTGCTTGGGAACAGGTGAGGGTTGGTAATAAGAAGGATATCTGACCATAAAAAAATATCTGCCTCAATAAACTCCTTTCAACTCATGCAAGCATGGAAAAATGAATGATGATGTATATATATATATATATATATATATATATAGAGAGAGAGAGAGAGACAGACAGACAGAGACAGACAGACAGAAAGAGAGAGACATGTTTATATATACATGTATGTGTGAATGCGCACACGTATATATATGCATGTGTGTATGTAAGTATATGTATGTATGTATTTATACACGTATATATGCATGTATATGTGTGTGTGTAGATATATATGTGTGTGTGTGTGTCTGTATATATACACACACACATGCACATACACACCATGTATATGTATGTATGTATGTATATGTACATATATATGTATGCGTGTATATATATGTAAGTATATATCAATAAATGTACGCATACATATGTGTGTGTGTGTGTTAGTATGTGCACATATTCATACAACTATACATGCATACACATGCAATCACAAGGTAGCATATGTTTTGCAGTACCTGCTGACATTACCGGGAAGGACATCAAGTTCTATGCATTCGTTTGAAAGTAAAATGAAGCTCCCCTGCTGTCTTTGGTGAAAATTGAATCTGCATTTTGGTGAAAGCTAGAATCTGCCAGTGGGTTATTTGTCAAGCAGTCACAGATGTTCAACTCCATGGGACTCCATTCACTTTTCGAAGTTCTGTTAGTTATTTGGCCAGTGGCGCCTAATACAACATACTATGTGAACTACTTTGCCACTTGCCAGAGAGCAAAATAGAATTAGAAATATTTTCAACTAATGTAGAAAATTTGTTGACATGGAAACTCTATTCTGATATTTTTTCTTATCAATTATTTTCTTAACAAATCCATTAAGCTCAAGAATAAAGATTAATTTTCAAATAAAGACTTTTCCTCTAGTATGTTTAATTGTGAAATGTTTATTTTAGTTATAATAATATGCCCACACTTCTTTCTAAAATTGAATTCTTATACTCAGGTTTATTTATTTATTGAATTAATTATACATGCTTCATTCTTTTCCTACCTCCCTCTCCTACTGAACGATATTTTAGATTATATACACTCTCTCTCTCTCTCTCTCTCTCTCTCTCTCTCTCTCTCTCTCTCTCTCTTCTTTCCCTGCTGTCACGTGCATATTTTGTTTCCATCAAAAACTATAAGGAGCTGGACACAAACATGCGTATACACACCCACAGACTGCAAAGTTCCATTAGTGCAAGGTTTATTGATTGCGGAACTGCTGCTGCTGGTATCATATGATTGTTAGATATATGACACTAGTCATTGTTGTAACAATGGTAAAATGAGAATATCTGTCTCCAAATTTTAAAATAAAATTAAGTAAGGGTGACACAGATTGCGATATATTACTTGAGGAAAAACTTATAAAGAAATAGGCACAGATATAGCAGTGTAGTTAAGAAGTTTGCTTCACGACATGGTTCTGCTGTAGCCTCAAGTTAATCAATGCCTTGTCAGTGGAATTTGGTTGACAGAAACTATGGCAGCCTGTCATCTGTGTGTGTGTGTGTAAAAGGAACTTTTTCATCAAGAATAACATACAAGTGTGACAAATGTTTGGTTTTTCAACTGAATGATGTAGTCGTTGAATTAGCATGCAAAGTGGCTGAGTATTCCCACAGGCATATGTGCTCCTAATATGTAATTTTCTGTTAAAATCAGCATGGCAGGTACCATATGGCTGGACATTTGAATTAAAGGTATGGTCCATCTGATGAGCTTCCACACAGTTTCCATCTATCTAATATTATTCACAAGACTTTTGCCCAACATGTGATACATTGGGACTGAACCTGATTTTTGTTATGGTTATAGAATAAAATTCTTGATCATTTGATCATGCCTGCATGTGTGTGTGTGTGTGCATGTGTGTGTATTCTGATTGATGTAGACTGATGTGGAAAGTTGAGTTCCTTTATGTCAAAAGCAATTCAATAAATAGAAATCAATAAAGTAAGTATTGGTGTCAATATGATTGACTAAAACCCTTGAAGGCCATGCCTCAGGCTAACTACATCCCAGTGACTGAAGTATCGTTCTCAACAAAACAAACTAACTTTTTACTGCAGAAATCAGATACAGCTACTCAAATTTTCATTACTCTCAACTGCAGAAAGCAGCTTTATATACCAATCTCTCTTTTGTTGAGGAATGTCATGTGTTTGAAACTATTAGTGGAGGCGCAATGGCCCAGTGGTTAGGGCAGCGGACTCGCGGTCATAGGATCGCGGTTTCGATTCCCAGACCGAGTGTTGTGAGTGTTTATTGAGCGAAAACACCTAAAGCTCTACAAGGCTCCGGCAGGGGATGGTAGCGAACCCTGCTGTACTCTTCCACCACAATTTTCTCTCACTCTTACTTCCAGTTTCTGTTGTGCCTGTAATTCAAAGGGTCAGCCTTGTCTCACTGTGTCACGCTGAATATCCCTGAGAACTACGTTAAGGGTACACATGTCTGTGGAGTGCTCAGCCACTTGCATGTTAATTTCATGAGCAGGCTGTTCTGTTGATCAGATCAACTGGAACCCTCGACATCGTAAGCGACGTAGTGCCAACGACAACAACATGAAACTATTATTTTGTTGACATATGTGAAGTTTGTTGAGGCAATGTGACCTACAAAAAATACCAATTGTATTGTTTTGGTAGATATTTAACATCGTAACTAGAATAATCATGAAATCTAAATTCACAGTTAAAGAGTTAATTAGAAATTTGTTAGATACCACATTTCTCATTTAAAAGAATAGATTTTGGATAGAACTTCCTACTGTAGATCCATCCAATTCAAGAAATATGTAAACTAGTATAAAAGATCAACTCTTCTGTTATGATAAAGCTAAACAGATTTAATTCCCTGTGATGAATCTGAACACAATTCTTGTTGGCATTAATAATATTTATAATTTCATTTAACCACTAGGAACAGAAATCCTGATATGACAGCTGCCACATTTTATTCTTAATTTTTTTTTCTTTCTACCAAACAATACTAGATACTTTGAGTAAACCAAACAAAAATTTAATAAATTATCAGTGGGTTGATAAATTAAATCTTCAATGAAAATTTCATAACATGAAAACTACAAGATTTAAGTGCTATGGTCTCATATATATATATATATATATATATATATATATATATATATATAGATATAGATATATATAGATAGATTAAATTTGTTTATGGGAAGCATTTTGGATGCAAATAAAGCTCCTGTTCTATAATGTCAGCCCTCAGTCTAATGATGCTGACTGGTGAACCAGTATTTTGGGGATGCATCGAGCTGTACCGATATAATGTAGGATAAATATAATAATAATAACAATAATCTTTGGATGGAATTTATAAACATTTAATGCATTGCCATGCATATTTCCACAAATCACATCTCTTAAGAGACACGTGATTTGTGGAAATGTGTGTAGCAGTGCATTAAATGTTTATAAATTCCATCCAAGGATTGTTGTTGTTGTTGTTGTTGTTGTGTGTGTGTGTGTGTGTGTGTGTGTGTGTGTATGGAGGTGCAGGTGTGGCTGTGTTGGTAAGAAGCCTTACTGTCCAACCATGTGGTCTTGGGTTCAATTCCACTGTGCAGTACCTTGGGCAGTCTTCTATTAGTCTTCTGCTATAGCCCCAGGCCAACCAAAGCCCTGTGAGTGGATTTGGTGGGTGGAAACTGAAAGAAATACCCTCTCCCTCCTTCACATTATCGGCTAGGTTTTTTGCTTTTTTTTTTTTTTTTTTTTTGGGAGTTATATCATTTCTTTTCCATTCTCATTTGTTGTGCTGGTATCTCTGATGACTCTGAAAACCTGTCCTTGCATGAAGCATGTATTCCACATATGCTGGTAGAGATGGTTGGGCGTGACCAACTTTCCATCTTTGCAGTTTGTTTTCTTCGTTTCTATGATTTTATTGTTCAAAGAATGCTGTAGCACCAGAACATATACAATCCGCTACTTGTTCTTCTCATATTTTGGTGTTGATGTTGGTTTTCTTCATAGTCTGATTGAGGTGATCTTTGTAATGTCCCAAGTATGTCATTTTTATTATGATAGCCATACCTCATAAGGTTATATCAGATAAGATTTATGTATCACAGATCAAAGAGCATCTATTCTCCTCATGTATGTTACAATCATTTTCCATTAAATGATTATAAATATATGTATGCTTAAGCATAAAGAAGTAGTCATCACCTTTTCTTCACTTGCCTGGGACTTTATTTGGATTGCTGATTACATTTTCTAAGGCTTTGCAAGTATGAAGGACTGTGCTGTTAACATAGCTTTGTCACCCATATACTAATTGATGCTCTCAACCAAACATAATGGGTACTGTATCTTTCCAATCTTTAAAAAAATATTTTTCTAAAGTTTGTATATCAGTTAGGGTGCTTGTCAAGCCAATACTTTTGCTTGAAATTAACAGCTTTCGCTATTTATGAAAAGCAATACTGTTAATCTATATCCCATCGTTTGTTACTTATCAGTGTCTAAGGAACATATCAATGTCAGCCACTATCCTTTGAATTAAATTATCATGTACTCATGCTTGTGTGCACAGACACACACATGCGTGCACATATTTACACAGAACTTATTGTGGCTTATAAGTTGTCCTGTTAGTTGTCCTGGGTTTCAATTTTTATGGTTTACATTGTTAATATATTTCACACAAACCTCTATGTCAGCTCAGATTAAAATATCAGATAATACAATAGAGGCATCTTTATAATATAAATATTACCAACACCACATACTTAACATCCATGTGTTTTGTTTAAACACCAAGAGCTGCAGTTTATCATCTGGGAAAAATCCATTTAAAGGCATATAGTGTTAAAAAGAGCAATATACTTCAGAGCTAGATGAAACAAAATTGCCCCCAGAAACTCTGAAATATATTGTGTTTTTTAAAGGGACTTTTCTCAAATGATAAACCATAGTTCCAGGTGTTTAAATAACACATGTACATTAAGTATATGGCATCAGTAATGTTTACTTCATCAATGCATACTTTATATGCAATTATCCAAAAATATCCAAATGATCTTTAGTTAAAAAAAAATAAAAACTGTGCGAATATTTATATAGTGACATACATTTCCCTTTGGCTAATTTCTACCTTTAGAAATCGTGGTGACTAAGGAAATTACATTATATTTTATGTTGAAACTTACTTCAATTGACCATCCAGCTGTATTAAAATATATTAGCTGTCCAAAACTGCAAGCAACAAGGATTTTGGTATATAATAAGTAAAACCAAGTCAGATACAAAGACTGAAATTTAGTGCTTGTTTTCTGAACACTTGTAAATATTTCTTTGAGCACTTGTAAATATTTTATGATTTAAAATGTTATAGTTTGCTTGAAGCATTGATATGTAACATTGAAAGAGATAGAAGATTAAACAATGCAAAATGGACTGTAAGATGAGGTAACGAAAATTAAAAGTTACCTGGTAATCTTTGTTTTGACTTTTTTTTTTTATTGTTATTGCTGTTGTTCTTTTATATGTCCAATATTTCAGGACTTAACAGTCCCTTCATCAGAGTTTAAGGAACTTTAATTGGATAATGTTCCAATTTCCTCTCTTTGGGATAAAATTTTGATTTTGATTTTTTCTTTGGTCATTTTCAAGCATATTTGATGGTTATTTTGCTTTCCACATGAATGACATCAATTGCTAATATAGTATTTTGTGAAATCAGTTTTCTCTTTTGTATGAGATATTTAGTTTGTGTGCCTCTGGGTGTGTTTTTTATGTCAAGTACTGTGTACTGAGTTCTAATTTATTATTTATTTGTGGATTAAGTCTATGTATGAGCAAGGCTTCCTTAATTCTTAAGTTGCTCCTATTTCTATCAGATGTACTTGAGTAGTAAACTCCCATAAAATCAAGCACATGAACTGCTGAGGCTGCTTGCTGGAAGTAAAAGATAACTTCTGTTACCTGTATGATTTAGTTAGTGCTAGATGTAGTTGTAGTGAAAATTAATGAAAAGGAAAACATTTGAGAGAACAGTTACTTCAGTTGACAATAAATTTTTCTCGCTACCAAGAAAATCAGGTTGAATAAAGTATATGTGAGGAAAGTGGTACAGCATATGTGAAGAGAAATGAAGTATGAGCTTTGGAGAAGAAAAATCTGTGGAGAAATGAGTAAAGTATCATCTGTAAGAGTTAGCAATGTACTGTCATACACAATCACTGAACATAGGCCAGCATAAATTGAAAATATTAAAATTATGACGATGGTGATGGTAATGCCTGTATGTTTAAACTGCCAAAATAACTTGAATACAATACAATTATTTAGTTTCAATACTTAATGTTAGTTCTAATCTCTCTCAAACATGACAAAGAAATATACATATATCATTCAGCATCAACACTACATGTTTATGGGAAGTATTTGTGCATTGAATATTCTCCTGAAAACCACATTTTGATATATATATATATATATATATGATAAAATATATATATGATATAATATATATATATATATATATATATATATATATATATATATATATATATATATATATATATATATACACACACACACACAATATCAGGAAAATATATTCAAAGACTAGATATTGAACTACACCTTACCCCCATCCTACTGAGAGAGCACATCTATCTTCCTGGTTCTGTTGCTTTTGCAAAGGCCACTGTCACAAATCTTTGTCATATTTGCTCTTGGCTTTTGATTCTCTCTTTGTGTGTGTGTGTGTGTGTGTGTGTGTGTGTGATAAAAACTAATTTGAATAAGAGGTATGGGGAGAACTTTTATAAAATTGTATGTACAGCCTAAAAATTTATAGTGAATCAAAGATACACACACATTAACATTAGGATTTTCTTTTTTAAAAAATTTGTTTTATAATTTGAAAAACAAATCTTAAAACTACAAACTGACATCTTTAGTCATTTTTTTTTCTCTTAATTTCTTGACAGTTTTTTTTTTTAAGAGTAAATTTTTTAAAATACTTTTCTTCCTCTGTTTTGGTTTGCTCATACTTTTATTTTATTTTCCTAAATAAGACATCAATATGATAGCTTTGACATTTATCTAAGATGTGTGAAAGGTTTAGTTTGTTTTTTAAACAGGTTTACTCACAAGAAAAAGTACTCTTCTCTGATTTTTTTCTCTTAAGTTAACTTATCTAATTTAAACCAAAAACCTTATGAGATGTCAGCAGCACTTCTTGACATTTACAGAAAAGTCTTTACATTGTTATTCTGTTTTTTTTATCTGCAATTATTTTTTCTTAGTTGTCTCTCTGCTGTTGTTTTAATGCAGCATGTTATATTTTACATTTGTAAACAAAAGTGCTGTATAGGAGTCCATTTTCTCTTTCTCATTGTAAATTTTTTAAAGTTTCTTTTCTTACTGTCAACTTACATCATTCATTCATTCATTCATTCCAATTTTTTTACCTGCTACACATTTGTCTTTGTATTTATTACTTCATTTTCTTTTTTTGATATTTCATTTTCACAATAATATTTTCTTCTTTTTAAATACTATTCTATTTAAACATATCTGTATTATCGAAGATCCCAACTTAGATGAATTCAGGTGGCAAGTAAGCCTGAAGAAATAATTAAGGATAAAATAATAATTGAATTGTTCCAGTATTTATCTGTAGTGTAATAAAGTGCAACAAATTACTCTTTTAATTGAATATCTCAACATTGCCAATTTGGTCAAATGATGATAATTCCATTTCCATTTAGTGCTGACATTTCACTCCAGTCATCTAATTTGTTTGTTGTCTGTTAGTGATATGTAACTCTTGATAGATTATTGATTCAATGAGTTTAGTATAAAATTGTTCTCATTAACTACCTAATATATGTGTTCTCATTAACTACCTAATATATGATTATAGACATGAAAATGACAGAACTAAAAAGAAAAAATTAAAATACTAACATATCAAACATCTTTTCATCAAAAAACAACTGCTTTTTATACAGATGACATCTTAAAAGAGTTTCGCTACAAACTTAACCAAACAGTTGAGTACAAATGGGAAGTTGTGATATGTGTATTTTACTCAACATTAGAAGTATGATGTGAAATACTAACAAGAAGTAAAATCAGTCATAAACTTTCCTTGCTAAGAAATTTATGCAACTTAAAATATACAGTTTACATTTGTGCGTGAATAATATATTCAAAACTATGAATTGATTAAATTTCTGAAGTTCTTGAAGAATGATTATCTTCAATATACTTTCCTTAGTAAAACATTTTCTGCTTCTGCTTTTAGGAAACCCTTATGGAGAGGAAATTGATGATGAGGAAACACAGAACTCTGAATTGCTTGGAAGTTCAGGTTAGCTAATATTATTTTTCATTGTTTGTGGTCTTGTTTGTTTGGGTTTTTTTTTTTTTTTGTTTATTTGAACAAACTATACAGAATCAATATTAACCAAAGCATAGATTCTTATTAACTCAGTTCCATAAATGACATGCATGAAACCAGAGTACATATACAGTAAAATAACTATGCAGAAGACCATAATGAAAGATGATTTACATGGAGAATACCAAAAGCATCACTATCTTATAATAAAATGATGTTGTGAACAAAAATACAAGATATACTAATATAATTTAGTGAAGAAAATTTTTTTAATTTATTATATTTTGATTTTCATAAATGAAATGTTATGCTTATTTATTACAATATCAACTCTGATAATTAATTCAATCAATTAGTTATTATAATTATATAGCAAAACTTGTTGCTTTGCATAAGCATGGTGATTCTCTTTTGGCAAAAAATGATATGTCAAATAGTTGATATATTAATAAGAACTATCATGTGAGTTTTTTAGAAGCTTTTATATGACTTAGTTTGAAGAGAATGGCCTCTGAGGCTGATACATGGCGTTTAAGACCATAGGAATAAAGGGAGAAAAAATATGATTCATGCCTTATCCTTAAAATGGAGATCTGGTCCAAATGCTTTCAGCAGAGTGCACTTCACTAAAGGCAACCAAAAGTTTGGAGATGCTGATAAATTAACAGATTAAGTTTACCACCTCAAAATGGATCCAGTCTAATCAACATGCTTCTGTCTATTTAATTTTACTCAGAAGGCTTGGGTTAAGCTCAGATTACAATAGAAGAAACATGTCTAAGATGTTAGATAGTGGGATCAGATGGCAACCATATGATTCTGAAACAACTTATTCCATAGCCATGTCTGTGTCATGCCACACAAAAGAATACAAAACATAAACTTATGGAGACAAACATTTTGAGGATATATATATGTAATCTTTGTTAATATTTTATTTTATTTTGTTTCTGCTAAATATATAATCCAAGTAATAATCTCTAACATAAGCACAAGGCCACAAATTTTGGTTGAAAATAAACAGTTAAATTAATTGCAAAATAAACTTCTTAAGCACTTGACTCTACCTGATAATTATTCTTGGAGTATTTGAATACAGTTTGCTATCCTTTACCTATGGCAAAAGTTGTGTTATTCTTCATAGTTTAAATTCAGTGGTTGTCAATCTCATGGACCAAAGCAAGAAGATAGAGCAGTATTTTTTTTTTTTTTTTTTTTTGTGACTTGAAACAAATCAATGTTGTATATTTTTACAAAAAAGTGAGATTCTTTCACTTTGTAAAAAATGAACGTTTCTCCAGGTATGATGATATTTTAAGATGTAAACGTTTACACATTAGTAAATTGAATGGAACACAGAGATTAATAACATCTCATACACTGTTGCAAAATAGCTTTACATAAAATGTTATAGTTTGGTATTTGTAAACCTCAATGTTAATAGTCTGAACTTTAGAATAATGGGTAAAATTATAATCACAGTTGATCTTGGACAGCATTATAGTATGTACTTGTTTTGTACTCATGTGATGAATAACTAGAAATTGAAGAGATTTTATGAAAATGGTGAAAGTTTTTTTCTTTTTTTTTTAAGCTATGTATTTGTATTTTATCCCCCTCTGCGCACACATACACACTACAACAACAAACAGCTTTCCTAATAAAGCAGAGGTTAGCCTAGTAAGACCTTTGTCTTCCCCATTTTCTCCTATTGTCTACATGCCCCCTCTCAACTCCCTTGCTCTCATTTCCTCTTCCATCACCTTCTGCCCTGTCTTTTTCAGTCTTCCTCTACTTCCTATCACATCTGTTTTCATCACTCCTCTCACCCAGTCACATTCATCCTTCCTCAGCATGTGACCCAGTCATCTCATCCCATTTCTTTCCACAACATACATCGCTGGCTCTATTCCCATCTTTCTCTCTTAGGGTCACTCTGTTCATCCACCATACTACCATTCTCATTTCCTTCCAGCCTTCTCTGCTATTCCATGTTTATTATCTATGTCTCATATATTCTCTCACTTCTCACACATGCAGCATACACCTTTTCCTTCAATTTCAGTGACATTCTCTTCCTCATTAGTATGTCATTCAGTTCCCAGAACTTCTATGTGCATCTCACTCTAGCAATTGTCACTGAGTCTGATCCATCTCTTCTATTCATCATGTCTCCTAGGTAACAAAATGTTTTCACACCTCCCATCTTCATGTCATTTACAACATCCAACTTAACATTTCCTCCATCTGCATCTCCCTCCATACATACCATTGAGTTGAATGTAGCTTCCACATTTGTTAATAACAACTATATTTTCAAAGAACTCACCCAGTGCATATTGTGCATATGGAGTTTGTTCCAGCATTTTACCTGTGCATTGCATACAGCCACTTCTCAGTTCATTCCACCCCATCATATATTTTCTCACTTTCCATCATCTTCATCTTTTCAATTTATGCCTTCATATCTTTTGTTGCTATACATTCCTTCTACCTATTCATCTTCTCTTTCAGTCTGTCTGTGCTCTCTTGCAATTAGCACCAAATTGACTGTGTACATCAACTTCCATGATAAACTCTCTTTAATGAGTTCAGCTAGCACCTCCATCACAACTACAGATAAGGGAGCTTAACATTTATCTCTGATGCTTTCAACCTTCACTGCAAACTCATCACTGTTCCTGTCCTTCATCTTTACAACTATGTATGTTGTCATATATTGACATCACTATTCTAAACAACCATTTCCACCACTCTTAACTCTGTTAATATCCATGTCATCAAATGTGGAATCCAGTTGAAAGCCTTCTTTGCATTGGCAAACCCCCAAACAACTTCTCTCTCTTTGTCCCTGCACTTCTAAAATAAAAATTATATCAGTCATTCTTCTTCCTGTCATAAATCCAAACTGCACTTCATCAATCTTCACCCTCTTCTTTATCCCCTTCTCTACCACTTTTTCCAATAGCTTCATTATTCTACACTTCAATGACTTAGTTATTCTATGAGAGTACTCAACTTCCTATCTGCTGGAATATGGTCTTTCTCCATCAACCTACAGACCTGTCATTTGCTTCATATCCCAATTTTTTGCTTTAAAATATCTCCTGTGACTCCTGTCAGCCTTCCTTTTCCACTCTTAATTCTCAGTGCTTTCTTAACTTCTTTCCCGGTTATTTCCTCTGCTGGTCCTAGAATTAAATTGCTTTCTATGTAACCATCAGATCCATTCTCCACATTGAACAACCTCACCATATATTTCTTCCATCTTCCTTTAATTCCATCAGAATCCATGACAATTTGTTCCACTTCATCTTTCGAGTAGCTCATCCCTATTACATTACCGTCACATCTCTCTTTTACTAACTGCTTTGCAATCTTAAATGTCTCTTTCTGACTCTCCTGTGAATCTATACATTTAGAGGAGCATCAGAGTATGGTGATAAAGATTGCAAAGTAGTTGGATATTAAACAAATTGATAATGTATATATCCTTCCTTTATTGAGCCCTCAACTCTTGATGGAGTCATAGGAGTGTAATTGTGACATACAGTATGTTTTAGGCATTTAAGCTTGGCAGACACCATCCCTGTTCAAATTTAAACATAGTTGATATCTTCCAGACAGAAAAAAAAGGGGGGAAAAGGAGTGAGAATAACCAACTCCAGTACTGGACTGATATTTTATTTATTGACCCTGAGATAATGAAAGGCAAAGTTGAACTCAGTTTATAGAGAGCCACAAGGCATTCTATTTGATATTGAAATGACTCTAACTCGCCATCTTTAGATGAAAAACTGGTAGAGTATATTTGTATGTAACATAAACCCTTTAACAGATTTCTGAGCTACTTTCAGGGTTTGCACTAACTGTTACATTTTCCATATTGTATTGCTTTTTCTAAGTTTGTCTTGCTCTTTTCCTTGTGCGTGTGTATTCATAACTAAATACAACATTTGAATATCATGATTTAGTGTCATCACTATTAGTTACATTTTATTTTTTTAAGTTACATTGAAAAGCATTGCTATACTTTCAAAATTTTACTTTGGTATTGGTATTCATTTCCAGATATCTGTTTCAAAGGTACTATTTGCTTTAAAGTACTCAAGTACTTTAATCTGGTGGACAGCACCAACTTTTAATACATTAAATAGTAAGATTACCTGATTGTTCTTGTAAAATACGTCTTCCAGCATATTCTTTTGATGACATCTACCACTTGGCCATTATATATTGGTCTCAAATTTTAGCACACAACCAGCAGTTTTGGGGGAGGGGACAAATTGATTAAATCAGCCCCAGTGCTCAACTGGTATTTATTTTATCAATTCCAAAAGGATGAAAGGCAAGGCTAGCCTTGGCAGAATTAAAACTCAGAAGGTAGAGAACTTAGCCATTTTATATTGATCTTGTTTGATAGAACACATATACTTTTTATCAAATGCAAGAGAGTCTGCTGTTTTGTTGATCCACTGAAAGTACCTGACATAGAAGCAGTATACGATTAGTATATTGTATATATGGTCTTAAGTGAGGTTACAAAGACATTGAAACTAAAAAGAATGCTAAAAAGCACTCAATATTTAGGTAGAGCAAATGCATTGAGTTGTAATGCTTACATCACTTTTGTCACTTGGTATACATGTTGCGCAGAATAGATGTGTTTGGAGTAAAAGGCTCTCAAAGAATTCATCTGTTTCAATGGTCATGTATATGTATACACACACACAACACATATGTAGTGGTTAACACAGGTATATAGTAAACAGCAGATGTGGTGTTCAAATTACACAGCTATTTTCTCTTCTATATTAGATATATGCTCGTGTATAAATACATTATATATACACATACATGGCCATATGGATGGATAGATAGATAGATATTTATGATGATTCATACACACACACACACACACACACACACACACACAGAGTTAATAAAAGAGCTGGAATAAGTGAATGGGGCCAATGGCTACATTTTATAAGTACAAATAATTGTTTTTTGAAACTTTTCAATTATGTGTATATTTCACCTTTGTTGTTATTATTTTTGTTTTTATAACTGCTTATATCAAGGTTGTTGCATTACGTCTGGCCTGTTGTACATTAATACTGGAATATATTCAGATAACATTGGTTTCTGTAAACTAGCTAAAAACTTGACTTATTTATTTGCACATTGAGTTTTGCAGCTATCATCTTCACTTGTTCTTGCCAATAAAACAGCATGATTATCTCCCCAGTGAGTATGAATGCCTGCTGTCTTATACAGAACTATACCATTAGTTCTTTGCCAAATATATTGCAGAACTATTCTGCTGTTTCAACTTCATATTCTATTTTTCATTTTTTATAGTTCTTACAATATCATAAAGTTGGATATAATAAATTTAATTCATTTAACTGTTGCATTTCTTTTTTCCACCTTTGTTATTAATTTTTTTCTTTTATATTTTCTTATTTTAACTGGGGATTTGTATTTCCTGCAAATCTAAAATCCCTCGAGGTGTAAACTTCTTAAAAAATATATTGCTTCAATTCAGAACACACACATACATATATGAAATGTTTAATTTTCTTTGGTATAGAAGAAAGCATATTTTCTATATAATTTCATTAGTTTATGAATCATTTTCAGTTTCTTTTCCTCTTTTATACATCGTTTTTCCTTTACTTAAAACAAATGGCTGCTTTTAACATACTTGCTACTTTTGAAATTATTTTGCTCTTTATAACTACCTAAAAATAAATGTCATTGTGTTTTTAAAATTTCATCAATATTAATAATAATCGTTATCACGATGATGGTCAATAACGGTTATACCAAGCACAAAGTACTGCTTCATCAGTGGGATACAAACCTATGACCCAACAACCAGTAATCTGACATCTTTCTGCTCAGATGTTTCACTTTATGTTATTGATTTTTCACATATTTGCATGAGAAAAGAAAACCAGCTGGGATTCCCTTCATAACAGCGAGTAGACCTAGGAAGAACCTAATACTGAATCTCATCATCATCATAATTCAACATTGGTACACAGTTATTTGTTATATTTGACTGAGAGCTGAGTCTCATCAGTTCAGACTGTCAAAAATAGTAGGAAGGCACAGTTGTAGTCATTGACATGTGATAAAGTTTTGTTGCTGCTGTTGTTGTTTAACCCTGGTTTAGTCCTAATTCTGTAGAACTATGATCAAAAGCATCAAAGAGGTGACAAAGTCTTTTTGTATATCAAGGACTACATTGTCTAATGTGTTCTTCCTTCCCAAACATGATAGGAAGAGTGTAAACTGAGAGAGAGAGAGAAAAACAAAGAGAGACAGACAAACAGACCTGGCAAATGCTGTAACAAACAAACGATATTTGTTGGCATGTTGCAGTGTTTAGTTTAAGAATGCATCTCAATATGGTTGGTAAGCTCCATCCAAGATTATAGACCAAAATGTGATTTAATGGTTAGGCGATGTGTCAATCATGGCCTGGATCTCACCGACAAATTCAAGAGTTCTTTTCTTATCAGAACAATCAGAGTAAGTTTTCCGAGCTGTTGTACCTTTGTAATCACCATTAAACTCATCCAACTCTTTCTGAATCCTCTGAACTGTCCTCAGATCGACACCCAAACACTCTGAAATGTTCGTATTGGAGCTTCCGATGCAAATGCCAAGCAGCATAGCATGTTGTTTCCAAATTTCCGACTGAGTGAATTGCGTCATGGTGCTGCTTTTCTCACAAACAGTACCGAACTGACCCTACTATACTGTGTAGTTGATAAAATCAAAAACAAACAATGCACATGCACAAAATCAAAAATATAAAATGGCAACAATTTACCCATCACACCCTGTATATGTGTGTATTTGTATTTGTCCCACCCCACCATCACTTAGTGATTGGTATTAGTTTGTCTCCATCCTCATAACTTTGTGATTTGACAAAAGAGACCAGTAGAGTAAGTGTAGTACTAGCGCCAGTTTGTTCAACTGAACCTTTCAAAGACAGTATCCTCATATGCTGTAGCCCATTGACTGAAACTAGTGAAATATAAAAGGTAAGATAATAGAACATTAGGTTTAGTGCTTCATTTTAATCAGGGTTGGTTTCCCTCTGATCCCCTTACAAGGTCAATAGAATAATTACCAATAAAGGTTGTTTCAAATTAATATTGTGCCTACAAAAGAAATCATTGGCAGTTTCTAGAACAACTAATGGCATTGAGTAGAGTGGTTTATTTTTGCTTTGATGATGATTATTTTAGTTTTTAGTCTCTCACATGCTACCCTTTAACCCTTTTGTTACCGTATTTATTTTGAGATGCTCTGTCTGTCTTTCAATTAATTTTAAATATAACAAAGAATTTATTAAAATAACTTAGTTATCATTAAGCTAGTGTTAGGAACATAAACTGTGACTAAAGTTTGGTGGAAGATTTTAATTCAAAACTCATGGAAACAAAACATTTGTACTACAGAGGCGACTGCGGATGCAGATCTTGGTGGTAGTAGCAAGATTGGTATCGAAAGGGTTAAGGAGCTGTGGCCATCCTTACTTAAACTTAGAATAAATCTTGAAAAAAATATTTTAAAAAAAACTATCAAAATTTATTCAAATAAATGCAAAAGATACTGAATCTAAATTGCATAAATAAACATTATTCTAGTAAAATTACTGTTTCATGTTGAAAATTTTATAGAGAGAGACTGAAAATTACAGTTTATAATCTAAGTGTAAACAATGTCAAAATATAAATACATATATATATATTTAAAATAATTCCAATTCTTTGCATCAGATAAATGATCTGATGATAAATGTCTCCACATGCCACATGGGGGTTATAAAAACAGTGCTTAGCTGCAAGTTTTGTAACATTATGCAGATGGGAGATGAATTTGGATATGATGCCAGTCTATTGCAGATATCCTTTTCTGATGTTCTAGTGGTATCTATTGCCAACAGCTAAGTGAACTGAGTTACATAGCTGCATGGATGTTTTACCCAGAGACATTACAAATTGCCTGCAGCAAATAATCTAATATCTTATCCTCACAATCATTTTGTACCAACCTTAACACAAGAATGATGAAGCTGTATTCTGTGCTTTTTTCCCTTTTCTCCCCTCCCAATCCATTTATGTTTCTTACAGTTTGTCGAAATTTTCTTTTATCTTCTTATTTTTCTTTAAATATTCAGTTATTTAAGTATCAAGATTATTGACCGAAGAGGTTTACCTGTACTTCCTATCTCACCAGCAGCCATGTTAATACTTATTTATTGGTATTCAACTTTGTGGTGTTAGTTGTGACAGTGTTACTGAGTGGAATAGTGTAAATGGTAGTAGTAGTAGTAGTAGTTGTAGCAGCGGCAGTAGTAGTAGATATTGTAAACTTCCTTATGCTAACCATCAAATTAAATTAATATGGATGGCTGACAACTTTTCATTCAAAGTAAAATGAGTTCAAATATTAACAAATGGTGGTCCAGTGAAATACATTTATCTAATTTCTGAAATTTGTCAGTTTAATTATTTGCTTAATCAAAGAAGTGAGGAAAGTAGGGGGAGGACGATCATTGTCTGTATTTTTCATTTACAACATAATTTTATATTTAATGTTACTGACAGGAGTTGTGAAACTGCTAACTGAAGGGTTATTATTTCATATCTCACGAATGGAAAACATTTTTCACACAGGCATGTTTTTTACACTAAAATTTCAACTTTATAGAGTTCTCTTTAGTGATTCCACACTGCAATTTTAATTAGTGTATCTTTAAATCAAAGTTTCCAAGTGCAGCCTGTCTTATTCTGATGTAGGGATTAGGATAAAACTACTTAACTAAAAAGTAATCCAGTAACTGCCTTTGTGTGCTTCCTGACACCTTTTCTAATGAATATTTTTCTAATATTTTCAAATTTGTTCTGGATAGGCTTGATACTCATGAGATATACAGAATGCATTCTGGGTCAAATGCCTTCTTGAGATATTTCCCAGTGATACACTTTCTTAAGATATTACATAGATTTATTTTAGAAAGATATTTGTTAACCATCTTTTTAAAGCTTTCTCAATTTTATTTCATCATTTAACATCAAAACTCTGAAGAACATAGCAGTTGCGTAAAAATTTCATGTTTGCATTTGTTATTACTAGATGTCTTAATTCGGTTAATAATTCAGAAAAATAACATTTTAGATAAACAAATTGTTATTTCATATTTAATGTCTACAACGACTCTACAATGGTGCAACTGTTATTTTATTTTTAATGGCTACAACAACTCTGCAGTGGTTCATTTTAATCCTTCTACAACCTTTAACCTACCTTTTCACTTATTTATTAGGTTATTGTATGACTTCAAACAATATAACATTTTATCTGCTCAGAGACCTAAATAAATTGTCTGCTGCAGCAATTACAAAATGACCATTGCTTTTCCATCTCTTTTTGGCCCTGAAGCAAAAGAACAGAAAAGCTTGATGTTGTTGTTGTTGTTTTCCGTTTTGTTTTCTGGGAATATTATTTAATTTTTACTCAATCAAATGATGTATTGATTATGGGTCTCTATTGATATGATGACTGCCAGTAAATATAACTTGACGTTGAGGGATTCATGCAACTTAGCATAGATATACATACAGGCAATGTAACATTGAGAGATATGTATAGCTTAATACAAAAATATACAAATCTGGGTATTGGAAATGTATGACTGTCCATAGAAATAGATTTTAGAGTTTATTTCTTTATGATTTTCAGATGAGCTTTGTTGGTTTGACATGAAGCAAGTTTCGTTTTCCTCTTAATTTTTCTGAATTATTGTTTTTCTAAATTAGAATTATTCACCCCATGGAATAAGAGCAGCTAATGATTTTATTGGAAGAGAGAGTAAGAAAAGAAAATTAATATACAGAAAAGAAATTGAAGGGTAAAAATTATTGAAAAACAAATACTATTCTTAAAAGTAAAGTTGTTTTTTTTTGGTCTTTTTGTTGCTTGTTTTTAAGTAGATTGATGCTAACACTATTAGTCATTTCAAATTTACTCATTTCTGATAGAGTTTGTGAATCTTCCTGACCTTGTTTCTATAAACATTGAACAATACACATTTTAAACTACAACAAATGCAAGTATTCCTACCTACTACTACTACTATTACTACTACTACTACTACTACTACTACTACTACTACTTTCCAATACTTGAAACTTGATATAGATTTGTTTTCGCCTACCACAATGTTTCAGATTTTTTAAAGAGGGTAAAATAAAATGCTATATAATGGTCATGCCTTTTCATAACACAAATGAAATGAAATGGCTTCAACTTTGAAATGAAACTAGGATTTTGGACTCAGCTCACCATGTACTTACTTTTCACTATGGGAATCCTTGCAGCTTGATAAGAACTGTACTGATATCACCCTACTCTCCTACTGTTTGCACTAATGTCACCCGACCTTCCTAGCCTGCTTGTCTAGAAGGCTCTCTGCAGGTTATATTTATAGTCCTTTCTCTCTTGATCAACAAATTAAAAAAAGATGAATCTTTTTTTTTTTTTTTTTTTCTTAGATCTAACAACAGAAGTGTTACTATAGAATACTACATGCAAGGTTATCAATTTTGTTTAAACTATATAGTTCAATGAGGATAAGTACATTTATTGGATTATTTTACTTCATAGTTTACTTGCAGATTTTTGTTTTTCTTTCACTACTTCTATTCTTCTCTCTAAATGTTTTGCAGAACATCCAGCCTAAACATTATGTGCTGTCAGGTTCTGAAGCATTGTGTGCTTTTCCAGGGATGGGTAAGAGGAGTACTTGACTAAGAACAAGCAATTCTACTTGCATCTGTTGATATGGAAAACTATTTTGACAGATTCTCACACTCAATTGTTAGATGGGTGCTGAGAAAATCAAATTTAGATAAATAGTTTGTGAGGTGTAGAAGAATGACTTACAAGCTATACATGGAGGATTTGCTGTTAGTATGTCTGAAAGGGGTAAGCAGGGTCTCAGTACTGTAAGGTTAGAAATTGACAGTAAATACAGCGAACAATGTAGTGTGGAGATAACTGCTCTCATCAGGGCTCTATCCTCACACTACTGCTATTGATTATAATAATAATGATTTCAAATTTTGGCACAAGGCCAGCAATTTTGTGGAGGAGTTAAGTCCATTAAATCAACCCTGAAAGGATGAAAGGCAAAGTTGACCTAAGCAAAATTTGAACTGAGAACATAAAGACGGATGAAATGCTGCTAAGCATTTTGCTTGGTATACTGATTCAGCCAGCTCACTGACTTAATTAATTACAGTAATAATGGAGGAGTTCAAGGCTTGATATTCTTAAGGCATTTATCTATTGGCAACCTGGTTCTCTTTGCAGGGTTTATCATGGAACTTTCCTCAAAAGTTTCAAACCTGGGCAGACTAGAGTTTAAAGGTCTGAAGTTCAATATGGTAGCAATTTAGTGTTAGTTAGTATCAAAGAACTCAAGATCCCAGTGCCATTTGGGGAGTTGCTTTTGTTAGTATGTCTGAAAGGGGTAAGCAGGGTCTCAGTACTGTATATTCAGTACATGAAATGGGTTTACAAAATATCCAGTGGTATCTCTGGCATATGTGACACTTCACATAAGTAAAATGTTTAGCAAGGATGAACAGTAGAGACACTTATGAAATGATGTCTAAACATGTTGACAATTTCTGTTATTTAGTGTATCTAATTAGTGTTGGAGGTGGCTGTGTTGAGAACGTATTAGCAAAATAATAAAAAAGGTTGACTAGGTGGTAGTGAATCTGAAAATTAATGTGGAAGATCTGTGAGTACTGGGGAGAAGATTGTCAGGTATTATCTGTTAGTTGTGTAACAATACATGGAAGATGGAATATAAGTCAACTGACAGAGTGGCTAGATATTAAAAATATTGACAAGGTCAGTGTTTCCAAAATGGTGTGCTGCCAAATGTTAAATATACCATGAAAATAAGAAAATTATATTTAAGAAATACAAAAAATCATCAGTATTGTTTTTATGTCTTCTTTTTCCATGGACAAAAGCTTACTGTTATAATATTTTCTGGTTGGATGCCTTTCCTGTCACCAAACCCAACCTGTTTTTCTAGTGGGAAAAATTGTATTCTAGTGATCTTCATAAGTTTAAAGCAGCAATGTTACAGAACATTGTTTACAGGACATGCAAACATAACACCACCATATTTGACGCAGTGTCAGACAAACAGAAAAAAAATTTCATATAAACACACCATATACACACATGTACATGCATACATTCAATGGACTACCATAAAGCTTACATCTACATGTTCCAGTCATACAGCATTACTTTGCTCAAGACTATAGTAGAAGACACTCAAATAATCTGAAGATGCTACAGAATGAAAGTACATTGGATTAAAATGCTGAGTTATTACTTGCTGATATGGTTAACCAGTATAGATTAATAGGTTGAGGAAGGAAGCTTACAATATAATTCTGTAGCAATTAATTACAGTATAATTCAGTGGAATCTGAACTATAACGACAAATACTGCTGGAACCCTTGGGTAGTGAGATACACATAAAAAAAAAGCCTATTGAAATAATTAGTAGTGCTTGCTAATGTAGAGAAGATTTTTGGAGGTGGAAATTGTTAAATCAACCACTGAAGTAGGAAACATGAAATTGATTTTTGTAGGATACATCTTATATTGGCACAAGGCTACAAATGTTGAGAAACAAACAATGTCAACGGAATCAACATACATGTATGTATGCTTGTGTGCATGTATGCATGTATAACTAATACTCACAAAACAGAAGACAAAACAATATATTGCAAGTTTGGTGTTGCACTGTTTCTACCATTCTACTTTCCACCTAATAATAATAATTGTTTCATATGTGTATTTCGTGTGCAAGATTCTTGATGTGGATACGTGTGTTGAAAGAAATACTATTAAACCTTGGGAGAGGCATTATGCCGGTAATAAACACACGCACTGATTTAACAAAAAACTATATACTGTTTATAAATTAATAAAGGACTGAACCAGTGCATGTGTTTATTACCGGCATAATGCCTCTCCCAAGGTTTAATAATAATAATTGTAATTTCTCTTATTTGCCACAAGGACGGTGTATGAGGCAGCATTCAAAAATAAATTTAAGTAGGAACTCTCACTGAACATCATTATAATAATAAAGGGAATAATAACTATTATACTGTTTCTAATTTAGGCATACAGCTAGGAATTTTGTTTTTAATTTCAGCACAACAGCCAGATCAAATACTACAAGACATTTTTTTCCAACACTCTAATGATTGTGACAATTCAGTGCCTTGAATGTTTCTAATTTAGGCACAAGGCTAGTAATTTTGAGGTGGAAGAAGTGTTGTAGCTAATGTCAATCCTTCTATTTAAATGGTGCTTTATTTTATTGACCTCATAGACTTTCATGAGCTTTGAAGTGAGGATATAAAGAGCCCTACCAATAATAATAACAATCCTTTCTGGTATAGGCACAAGGCCTGAAATTTAGGGGAGAGGACTAGGTGATTACATTGACCCCAGCACTTGACTAGTACTTATTTCATCAACCCCAAAAGGATGAAAAACAAAGTTGACCTTGGTGGAATTTGAACTCAGAACGTAACGACAGATGAAATAATGCTTAGTATTTCTCCTGACATGCTAACAATTCTGCCAGCTCACCAAAAATAATAATAATAATAATAATAATAATAATAGTAATAATAATAATAAAAAATTTTTAAAAAATAATAATATCAATTGCTTTTATTTTAAACACAAGGTCAGCAGATTCAAGGGAAGGAGTTAGTCAATACTATTGACCCCAGTACTTGACTGTTACTTTATTTCATTGATCATGGAGGGATGAAAGGCAAAATTGACCTTGGTTGGATTTGAAATCAGAATGTAAAAAGCCAGAACAAAATGTTTTAGTTGTTGTTTTAATAATTTTGCCAATCCACCAATAATAATAAAAATAATAAATTCAAGAACAAATTAGAAGTTGGGCAATAAGAAAATCATCAAAAGCAAAAGCTAGTAAATTATGTGTGTAAGTGTGTGTGCACGCATGCGCATGCATACACACACATACACAGTAATGATATATGTGGTAAGGGGAGAGTGTAATAAAACACTTGCAGCAATATATGATATTCCAAGTAAATAAGAAGAAATAATAAACTTCAACCTTATAATGAACAACAAAATAATGTGAGAAAGCTCGTCCACTGGGAGCTTTTGTGGAACTTTTGAAATACAATGAAATTCTAGTGGGAACATCAGCTACAGAGGAAAAAGAAATGTTTTAAAGGTAGGCGTAATCTTTGAGATTCTCATATCTAATCAGATAAAAGTAAGAATTTCAACCATGAGACTTAGTAGTCAATACAGAAGTAATAAATATTACTGCTTGAAATCTGTTTTGCAATGTAAAAACTTTGAATTATACCAGTGCTATCAGGAACCAATAGAGGCCAAAATTATTTCAGTAAAGATACAAAAGTATAATTAAAAAAAAAAAACAATGCACTTTGTCTGGAATTCCAAATATACAAAATTTATATATATATATAAAACGTAAGCATAGAAGTGGCTGTGTGGTAAATAGCTTGCTTCCAGTGGAAGCCAAAAACAAGGGAAAGAAAAAGCAAGGTGTCTATCCTGGTGGTCGGATGCCTATCCTTCAGGAAAGCAATTACAAATTGCATCTGTAATGAGCAATGCTTTAATCGATCATTGTAAATATAATCAAATTTTTATTGTATATTTAAAATTGTAAATATTTAATCGATACAGCTACTTCACCCCTTTTATGTTTGTCTGTCCTTGTTCGTCCCCTCTTTGTAATGGCCTTTATGGCAAATATTTATGAAATAAAGTAGCTTGCTTAGGAACCACATGGTTCTGGGCTCAGTCCCACTGCGTGGCACGTTGGGCAAGTATCTTCTACTATAGCCTCGGGCTGACCAAAGCCTTGTGAGTGGATTTGGTAGACGGAAACTGAAAGAAGCCCGTCATATGTATGTATATATATATATATATATATATATATATATATATATGTATGTTTGTGTGTCTGTGTTTGTCCTCCCAACATTGCTTAACAACCGATGCTGGTGTGTTTACGTCCCCATGTGTATGTAAATATATATATATATATATATATATATATATATATATATATATATATATATGTATATATATATATATGTATATATCTATATATATGTGTGTATATATATGTATATAAATATATATTCATTTATATATGTATATATACATATATGTGTATATATATGTATATAAATATATATTCATATGTAGATATGTAGATGTATGTAGATATATATATATATGTATATAAATGAATGTATATACATATGTATGTCATCATCGTCGTTTAACGTCTGCTTTCCATGTTAGCATGGGTTGGATGGTTTGACTGAGGACTGGTGAAACCAGATGGCTACACCAGACTCCAATCTGATTTGGCAGAGTTTCTACAGCTGGATGCCCTTCCTAACACCAACCACTGCAAGAGTGTAGTGGGTGCTTTTACGTGCCACTGGCACAAAGGCCACGTTCACTCACTGCATGCAATTAGACTCAGAAAGTTTGTGAGAAGCCCATTGACCCAATTTGCTGACTTTTCTGATGGCACACAAGTGTCTATGAATGATTGAATGACCAAATCCAAGCTTCTCTGCTAGTTCCTCCACCGTTACAATAGAATTTTGCTCCACCAGGGTTTGCGGGACATCCTTGTCTTCTAGGCTGTAGTTTCTGGCTTAGAATTTCTGGAACCACCGTTGACACTGGCTTATGCTTATTGTCCAATTCCCATATACTGCATTAATATTCCTCACACTTTCCATTGCATTTTTGCCTTTATTGAACTCATAAAGCAAAATATACTGAATATGCTCCTTTAACTGCTAAAATTGAACTGCATTCTTCAAAACTTGCACTAAGAATAAGTACAAAGTTCAATTACTACCTGCTTTTATAGTAAGTTGATGCATGTAGTTTATCCCATCTACCTCCAACTTTTAGTTCATGCAATTGAAAAAAACTACATTATTTATGGGATGACCCAATATATATATCAGGTCGTTAAGAATGAAATGTTTTATTTTTAACTGAAAGTTTATTTTACTTTATCTCAACAAAAAGCAATGCAGCTAATCAAATCATGAGCCTAAATTATCAACACAATTTTGTCATTTTATCAGTAGCTTATTTATGCTGGCAGCAAAGAATTCTAGAGAGCAAGAGGTGATGAAATCACAAAAGGCTGTTTTTGCATCTTCTTCAGATTTGAAGTTTTTTCCTTGCAAAAAGTTATCTAATGCCTGAAAAATGTGATAGTCAGTTGGTGCAAGGTCTGGTGAATATGGTGAATGGCAGAGTACTTCCAAGTTCAGTTCCTGCAACTTGAGTAGTGTTCTTTGTGCAACATGTGGTTGAACATTGTCTTGCAAAAATATTGGCCTGTCTCTATTGACCAATCTTGGTTGTTTAATTGCAAGTTCACTCATCATTTCATCCAACTGGTTGATGTATACACCTGCTGTAATTGACATACCAGGTTTTATGAAGCTGTAGTGGATGACACCAGCACTGGACCACCAAACAAACACCATTAACTTTTTTTTGGTGAACATTCCTTTTTGGATTGTGTTTTGGCACATTGCCTGTATCCAACCACCATGCAGAACGCTTGCTATTGTTGAAAAGAACGCATCTTCCATCACATGTAGCAATACAATGTAAAAATGGTTCACTTTTATGCCATGATAGGAACAAATACCAAGTTTCAAAACGATGTATCATTTCATGCTTATTCAGTTCGTGTGGTACCTACTTGTCCAGCTTCTTTACCTTGCCGATTTGTTTTAGATGGTCCAATACAGTTGGAATCAAAACATAAAACCTTGCTGCTAAATCATGCATAGTTTGAGATGTATCCGCTTCCAGTACAGTTTCCAGTTCATCATTATCCACCTTGGTCTCAGGTCTACCACGGGGCTGATTTTCAAGAGTAAAGTCATCAAACCGGAACTTCTTAAATCACCAACGTACAGTGCACTCATTTACCACATCTTCCCCAAACACCTCGTTGATGTTTCAAGTTGTCTGGGATGCATTGGTTCCATGACGGAACTCATATTCATAAACAACACAAATTTTTTATCTATCTATAGGTGCACAAAAATTGATTTACAAAAGAAAACTCATATAATCAGACTCCATGAATTGCATTTTGAAAAGTGATGATGTAACTCTTCAATGTTGTAAAACAAGGAATTGTCAGGATAAAACATTTGAGTTAATAACTATCAAACTTGGTGCATAAGAAAACCGGACATTTCATTCTTAATGACTTGATATATATACACTTTTATTAAAGCTGCAAAATCTTCACAAAACTTTTTACTCAGAGTTTCACGTTTCCATTCGTCAGACACTATTCATCACAGCTGTCCAATGAACGGCAATGTGAAACTGAGTAACAGCTTTGTGAACGTTTTGCAACTTTAATAAAAACATATTACTTTATCTTAGGTTTTCAAGTACTATTTTCTCCATCTAGTTTTGCGTTTATGTGCTTACTTGTGTGTGTGTGTGTATGTATGTATATATATATATATATATATATATATATATATATATATATATATATATATACATATATATATATATATATGAGAGAATTTACGAAAAAAACAACAACAGACGAGGACAGGTGGTGTAAACAACAAAAGAATAGAGAAAGTCTTTAATGTTTCAAGCTATGCTCTTCAACAGAAAGAATTAGGAGAAAAACAAGGAGAAAAACATGGAGAAAAAAAATTTGAATGTTGTGGTCAGCGATCTATCAGAGAGAGAGAGAGAGAGAGAGAGAAATAGGTGCAGCCATGGTTATGTAGTTAAGAACTTCACTTCACATCCATGTGGACTCATTTAGCCCAAAGGGAAGTGTATTGAGAGTTTTCTGCTATAGCCCTGGGTTGACAAATGACTTTGTGAATGAATTTGATAAGCTTGTGTGTGTGTGTGTGTGTGTGTGCGTGCATGCATGCATGTTTGTGTGTGTGTTGATATTCTATGTCTGTTACTGTTTGAGTGAAATGATGGTGATTTTACATATTATGTTGATGTGACTGGTCATTCTGTGCTATCAAAGTTTTCTGGAATAAAAAAAAAGATTTCCTTACTTCAAAAACAGGCAAGAGTTGGAAACAAGAAGTGTATCTTAACTGTAAAACGCTGCCTCAAATAAGTCCTTGTCCAGGCTATGATGTCATGGGAAAATGAACATTAAATGAGCAAATGAAGAAATATCTGAAAGTTTAAACTATGGGATATCTGTTGTTGTACATATATTATATTTCATATTTACATATTTAATAAATATTTTTGTACTAATGAAAACATTATGCTCACACATACGGATTCATATCTATATAAATAGAAAGAGGTGGGGGTGGAATAAATCATATTTTTAGCATACAGTAACTTTTGTACAGTGCAAAGACTGAGGTTTGCAAATATGTGTCTAAGAGAAAAGGCTTATATATATGTAATGTAACTATTTATCATATAATGATTTTGACTGGAATACTTTTTTTAAGATACCTTAGATATTTTGTCTTTGGCAACTCATCTCCAACAGAACTGATTTAAAGCAGAAAAAAAATATTTTTATTGGTTTAGATATCTCCATAATAATCATAGATTTCTTTTTTTTTTTTCCATAGCAGAAACGAAAACTGGTTTACTGAATACATCTGACACATTGAGATATTTGAGTCAATAAAGATAGAAATAAAATACAGAGATGCTTGAATATTCATGAATAAACAGATGTATCAATTGCTAGAATTGTATGCTGATTGTTGGGAGTATGTAGTTGTAAAAATTTATGAAATCTTTGAATTCCCTTTGCTGCCAAAGCAGCAGTTTAGCTCATCATCAGAGCAATTTTGCTATCTGCAATGACTCAGCTATGGCAAATTGGACTAGAAAATGCACCAGTGCTTCTATATAAACCAGATCTTCTACTTTTGAATTCATAAGTTGTCAGAGTGAAATGTCATTAAGAAATATGTAAAAATCTGATTAATCTACTGCAGAAAACCTGTTACCATCATCTATATTCTACTGGAAACCAGATGCTTACAATAAATCTCTTGTGGCAGTGCTGGATTGTGATTTCACATGGGGGCGTTAATACAGGCTGCTATTGCATATGAATTGAGAACAAAATGCCAGCAGTAAAATAACAATGTAAACTGTTTGCTCACTTGTGCTAAACTGTGTTAAAATCTTACTGTTTTACTCTCCTGCTGCTGCTTTGTTTTACATAGAATTTAATAATACTTTAAAAGATAAGATTTACATTTTTGATAAACATTTCTTTTGAATATTCTGTGAAAATTACACATTATCACTTGCATCATTCAATATTGTTATCAAAATAGTAGAGCCCATGGAAGCACAAAATGTATAGATAAATTATGGATTTAACCCTTTCGTTACTAACCCAACTGAAACAGGCTCTGGCTCTGAGTACAAATGTCTTGTTTTCATAAGTTTTGAATTAAAATCTTCCACCAAACCTTAGTCACAATTTATGTTCCTAACACTAGCTGAATGATCACTAAGTTATTTTACTAAATTCTTTGTTATATCTAAAGTAACTGAGAGAAACACAGAGCATCTCAAAATAAATACAGTAACAAAAGGGTTAATGTATATGTAAAACAGGTGGTGATTTGAAACTTGCTGACAAAATATGTTTCAAGAATTCTGGAAAAGGGGGATAAATTACCGTTCTCATTAACAGCTTTGCCTTTTCTGATAATGGCTGTATTCTATGTCACTTCTGTTTAAGCAACTTAGGGATTATGAATATGTACTCAGTATTTTCATTTGATATCTTTGGACATATAATATCATATGTACATTGAAAACATTCTACTGTAGAAAGAAATAAGCTACATATAATCTGGTTGTATTAAGTCCAAATAAGAGAACAAGTATGATGGTCTGGCAATTTAAGGCTTCGGTTATTCCCAAATATATGGAAATGGATATGCAAAAGTTTAAGCCAATGGATGCCAGTATGGAAAGTTGGATATGGTTGTGATAGTGGTGGTCAAGGGAAAGTGAAGCTAAGAAATACCTAAAAAGAAATATTTAGAATTGGATCAAAATATCAAGATGAACTAAAAGGAGTAAAACATAACAAATTTTAACCAGGTACAACTTTTTTCAGATAGGTGATGTACATTTTCACCATATGCTTTTATTTTAAAGATCATATATCACATACCTATTCTATTGGGTTGTCCGGAAATTTCATGCCAATTTATAGTAGCTTACCTTTCGACTTATTTGCCATGAAACCTCCTCAATTCTGAGAAGAGGGTATTTTCAAGTTAAAGGAAAGATAGAAACGCATTGTGCAACAAAATGGTTCATATTTTGTTGATTAAAAATGTAATGGCAAATATTTATTGACCTTTTTCTTTCCCTTAAAAATTGGCACAAACTTTCCAGACAACCCTTGTTGATATGATGTGATGTGATATGTACAGAGCTAGAGCAGATACTTAACAGTTTCTAGTTTAGTACTTTCATTGTCAGTTTATTAATATCAAGTTAACCCTTTATTATCTTTAATGCTTTATAAAATAATATTTTTCATAAACCCACAATGGCTGCAGATCATTTAAATTAGTTTACTCTATCCTACTAAACATCAACTCTTATGACAAATGACTAAGGACAGGCATTTTTCTCTTCAACTAAGCCCTTCTTAACTTCTTGAGAAAGATACTACTCTCCAATCAATATTCTGAAAGGTGGGTGAGAGTAGCAAGATTGACCTTCATGTACAGGCCTTTTCTAATATGCACCTGTAGATCAGAGAATACTGCTGGGAGAAGGATCCTACCCTTTGTCCTCTGGGTAATCCTAGATCAGTGGGTTCTTTGATAGGCCCTTGGTGGTGGTTCCCCTATCAGGATTTCTCACTTCATTCCTTTTCTATATTGGTGTTTTCTATGCCTATGACATACACATGTATGTACATACATATGTACATGCATACATGTGTGTGTGTGTGTGTGTGTGTATATATATATATATATATATATATATATATATATATATATATATAATATCAACACATATAAAAAGTACATAATTGGTTCTGTAAAAATCTAACATTTCTGTAATTTGCCCTTGTCATGTCCTCATGTCTGCTACTTTTGTAGCAAATAAAAATTTATTAGTATTAATGGCAATGATGAATAAGCATTTTACTAAATATGAAACATTAGTGAAGTTCACTATTTATTTTCTAAGTTAAAATTTCAAGGAGGTCAAATTTGTCTTCCATCAGTTCAATAAATCATAATTACCTACCATACCAAATTTAATTTTGAATTAAACAGAAAAAAAAAAATTACTGCATTTAGATTTCACTTTATGAATTGGTTGTAAGTTGACTATGAGAGCATAGGCTAAGTGAATTTATAACTGGAATGTTATAGAATGTGCATGTAAAAAATAAGTAGGGAAAATTTGATGAAGCAGATCTTAACTATGCTCTATAGATGATGTAGGTAGTGCTGATTGTGCCAGAATGTATGTATGTATACCTATCAATTTTTTTTTCTTTTTCACATGAAATTCTGATGTAATATATGCTGTCTGAAACTTATGAGTAAACAAAGTCAGCCTATGTGAAAAATCCAAAATTCCTTTCCACTCCCTCTAAAAAGTTTTTCATAACAAATTCTAATATAACCAGAATCTACATCATCTGAAAAGTATTTGTAGGAAATTTCATTGAAAAATATCTGTTTTTCTGAATGATATGAGAAAACAAAATCAAGGTATGCACTTGTGTAGATATGCCTTAGGCCATTTTTGTTTTGTAGCTTGAGGTTATTAGATATTTTTTCAACATGAGGCTCAGGATTAATTTATCCAAGTGTCACTGGGTTTCTTGTATTTATTTGCTACCAACTAAACAATTGTTTCTTTGAAGTAGTTACAGAATCTGTGTTCAGGGTTTGAAAGCAGCAATGATACTGAGTGTAAAAATAAAATTTAATTGTTTGAGTTTCAAGGAAGAAGAGATATGAAAGACAAGAATTCTCACAAAAATTTGTATAATTAAATAAAAATAAGATCTACTAAGGCATACACCAATGTTTTATTAATTGTTGTTAGAATGTTTTTCTTTACTATTTTTCTGCTATTTATAAGTATTATGGTAAATGCACAAATAGTACAGAAATTTTTTGATTTTTGTCTGAAACATGATTTAGTTTAGTGTTTGCTTCTAAAATATATTAACTTTGTTAATTTGTTACTTCCAAGAAAATAAAATGCTTTTATGAAACCTATATGTATATAAGTGACATAAACATCAAGGTGAATCAGAAAATAATGCAAATAAAAATTACTTTACTTTCTGACTCACCCTTGTATATACATATACGTGTGCAGTGCAACTCAGTCACTGATGTGGACTGTTTTTAGTTAAAGCTATGGCTTTAAATCTGCCCAGGGTTATCTCTCTTTGGTATTTCCCATTGAGATAGGCTAGAGAGTTAGGAATGCATGTCTGGGAATCCACTATAGGGAAGCACTGGACAGATATGGTTTAGGTTGATCTCAGCAGTCTTGGAGAGTCTCCACATACCACAGGTACAGTCCCTTCCTCTATGTCAGACTAATAAAAAAAGAATAATGTTGTATCTTTCCATTTAGCGCTTTGAGCTGATGTGTGCTTCCACAAGTTTGGGCAACGTTTTTAGATAAGCAGGCCACATAAGACATAGCTTGTCATCAGGTAGGCTAAACTACTAAAAAAAATTCAAGGAAATTTTCCATTAAGTTTGTCATTTAGAAAATCCTGTAGATCACAATTTGTCCGTGACTGCTCTATATGGTAGCTCCAGTTACTAGAAAAAGCAGCCAAATCTGCCTCAAATTTGGCTACTATTTCTAGCAGATGGAGCTATCATGTAGGAAAGGACATAATTAACTAATATAACCGTACATAGATTTAAAAAGACAGGATAGATGGTTGGTCCTGGCTGAAATGCCTTTGATCATAGATCTGCTCATTCAGAGCTCACTGGAGCTAAACAACAACTGATAACACAATTAAAACAGTGTATAGCATAGTGTTGCAATAGTGACTGATCAAAGATGTTGCTAAATGACAAATAGTAATTATACTCGTGACTAATTAAGCATAGCTGATTAGTAATACAATGCATCTGTGCTATGGAATTGTGCTAAACTCCTGGAAAACCATGTGTGTGTTTGTTTCTTTGTCCATTTTTGTTTTGCTGTTGATGTTGTTGTTTTTTTGGGGGGGGGCTTTTTATTTTTCATGTTGTTTAGTTTGATGTCAGTCCTGATTGAACAAGCCTATGGCCTAAAAAGTTCCAGCCGTAACCATCATTTTTTTTTATATCTAGGACATTACTGAGTGCAACTATTTTTAAGACAGTAGGATATGATTTGAGGGAATCCTGCTGCTTTTTCTAGAAGGCTTAATGGCTGCATATAGGCATACTTTTTTCTTTGGTTGAGATGAGTGTCACTCTCACACTCTTAGTTCACCTTTCTTGCTCTGTATTATCACATAAAAAACCAAAAACCTAGTTTTCAGCAACTGAATTGTATTTAATCTTTTTTTTTTTTATGTATAGTTATATAGGATTGAGCTTTGAACACTTCAAATTTGGCAATCTGTAGCAGGCGGGGGGGTGATAGAGAGACAGTGACTCAGAGAGAAGAGCACATGAAACACAAAATGGGCCACTTAGGAGTCTCCTTTAAGTGACTCCTCGACCTGCTAAAAACAGCAGTTGAATCTACCTCAAATTACATCATAAACAGAGAACACATTGTGTAGTGTAGTCCACTGATGGCCATGGCTGAAATGGCTTCAACCATTCTATCACTGGTTTGTTTAACTCATTTTTTTTAACCATATTCCTATTGAAATTAATTGCCATTGTGTGAATTAATTTTGAAAATAATGAAGAATTTCTGGAAATAACTTTGCCCACTTTAAAACAGGAAATTTGTGTAATAGAACTAAAGCCAATCTTTGGCAGGTTTGTATCAGAAGGGTTAAGCAGAACTAATCAGGTGCTAAACAACAACAGCAACACAGCAGTCTTGATGACATTCACACCAAGGTATAAATCAGATATTTCAACCTTTAGGAAATGGTAGTAGCCATAAGAAATTTTTGAATATAGAGAGATAGGTGGAGGCGCAATGGCCCAGTGGTTAGAGCAGCAGACTCGCGGTCATAGGATCACGGTTTCGATTCCCAGACCGAGTGTTGTGAGTGTTTATTGAGCGAAAACACCTAAAGCTCTACAAGGCTCCAGCAGGGGATGGTGGTGAACCCTGCTGTACTCTTTCACCACAACTTTCTCTTACTTCCTGTTTCTGTTGCGCCTGTAATTCAAAGGGTCGGACTTGTCACACTGTGTCACGCTGAATATCCCCAAGAACTACGTTAAGGGTACACGTGTCTGTGGAGTGCTCAGCCACTTGCACGTTAATTTCACGAGCAGGCTATTCCGTTGATCGGATCAACTGGAACCCTCGATGTCGTAAGCGACGGAGTGCCAACAACAACAACAGAGAAATAGAGGCTTTACATTCAGTTATTTGGCTTTATACTTTCGTATAACACTGGTCATCTTTCTATTTTTTACAGAGCAGTTTAGAATAGTTTAATGATAAAAATGATGAAGTATTCAGTAAGTTGGTTTAAGATGATTTTTTTTCTTAAATACAAATATAGTCAATTGTAACTCAATCAAACCACTAACCTGATATTGTAAACGTCCCAATCATTTTGGAGTCTAGGTAATTAATCTGCATAGTAATATTGGTTTCAAATTTTAGCACCAGGCCAGCAATTTTAGGGAAGGGTTAAGTCGATTGCATCTACTCCAGTGTTCAACTGGCACTTATTTTATTGACCCAAAAAAAGATGAAAGGCAAAGTCTACCTCGGCAGCATTTGAATTCAGAATGTAAAGATGGACAAAATGCTGCTAAAGATTTTCCCTGCATTGCTAACAATTCTGCCAACTCACCACCTTAATCTATAAGGTAATATAGATTATTGGGACTCATAGCTAAATTTTTATGAGTGGTTGGCGTTAGGAAGGGCATCCAGCTGTAGAAACTCTGCCAAATCAGACTGGAGCCTGGTGTTGCCATCCAGTTTCACCAGTCCTCAGTCAAATCGTCCAACCCATGCTAGCATGGAAAGCGGACGTTAAACGATGATGATGATGATGATGATGATGATTATGTATGTACAGTTCCAAGGCATACTTTTACTGTTTCTTATAACATTCTCTCTCTCTCTCTCTCTCTATATATATATATATATATATCTACATTAACTCTTCACTACCTGCTTTTGCTGTGAATACGTCTCCCCCTTCTCTCTCTCTCTCCTATTCTCTGATGTGTATGTGAGTATGTGTGTGTTATAATTTTAATCAAAGGATTAAGAAGACCATTATGCAAGTAATCAGTATGTATTAAATTGGGGTTTATGCATCATTTTATGTCTTTTTTCCATACTATCATGAGTTGGACTTCACCAAACATATGTACATGCACACACATACACACACACAGATGCATATAAAGTATGTGTGTTTCTGCGTGTGTGTGTGTGGTTATGTACATGTATAAATATATATATATAGCGAGGTAGGTAGATAGACAGATAGATATGTGTACTTGTATATGCATATATATATGTGTGTGTGTGTATATGTATATATATATGAATATATATGTGTCTATACACACACACACAAGCTGTCAAGATAGATTTTCTCATGGAATTTTAGTTTTGGATTCTCGTGTGCAACTAACACCTTCACAATTACTGTTTTATGAGTATCTTTTTCCAGTTTTGGTTTTTGTCTATTTCATTATTTTATTATTATTATCATTATTATTGTTGTTATTATTGTATTCTAATCATTATATGTATTCTCAATGCCATAAATAGTCTATGACTACAATGCCATATATTCATAATGTCCCAATGCATTGCCCACATTTTAGTGTATTACATTAGGTTCTGCGTGCTAATTAAAATTCGTGCTGAGAGGCATATAGGTGCATTGGGATTTTGTTATGCCCATAAGACTTGCTTAAAACTGAGCTATTCGTGCAGTAAAAATTTGGAAATTTCTATCATTCCCTGTGGTCCCTTCTCCCTAATTTGATTTTGTCTTTGATCGCTAAAAGTTTAATGAGATTCTCCATAAAAAGTGAATCCACAATCTTGAGAACTTGTACACTCCCCTAGCAATGACTAGGAAGAGATAATTTTCTCACTTTCAGCATGTTCTTGAAATTTTTTTCTTTTTTACATTCATTTTACATTTACTTTGAGCTTTCCATGCTTCTTTCATTGTAATTGTTGCTGTTGCTCGTCTTTTTTCCCCATGTAGATGTTATTTTTGTTCTCTTTTACTTCTTTTAGTAGTAGTTGTTATCTAAAATGGATAGGAGAAACTAGACTGCATACTATTACCTTAAAGCAGCTTGAAATAATAAATCACTTGCATATCTACAAACACAACTGTTATTTACATGAGATTGTTGTCATAAAATTGGTGTTAATATTATGTTCTTGCATTCTTGGGTAGTGGTTCTGAAACAGTGCAGCATGGCACACTAGTGTACCACAAGGGGTGCCTTGTCATGCTGTAGATTTTTTTTTTTTTTCAAATATAATTTAAAGCTTTAGAAAATTCATACCAATGCTTGAGTGTCTTAAAAAAACATGTTATATACAAGTTTGATTAATGATTATACATAAATATGATAAATAAAACCAAACAAAGCAAAACTTTTCAATATTTTTCCTAAATTTTAAATGTTAAAATATAGGATTGTTTTAAATTCTCTATACAAGGTGCAGCCATAATTTTTTATTTGATTTCCATTGCATCACAAAGTCAAAAAGATTATAAACAACTGTTCTAGGCCAATGCTCTTTGTATTTCATATCACTATCTCTCTCTCTCTCTCTCTCTCTCTCTCTCCATATATAATTTCAACAAATGGCTCTTCCTTTGGTCATTAGTTAGTTATGTCCCAGGACAATCATTTAAAAGCATTTGTGATTTTATGTGATATTTCTATAATTCCAATGGACAGATCTTCCTTTCTTACTTGTTTCTATAAATGATTTACTTTCCATCTAGATTTAAGAGATTTCATCATACTTCTTGAACCAACAAATAATTGTACATGTATTTTTATGAGTATATGATTACATACTTACTTATATACATGCACACTCATTTGTCATAAGTCGATAAAATAAATACCTATAAGAATGTTTCTTTGTCAGACTATATATTTCATTATTTCATTTGGTATTCTCTCCAATTATATTTATGAGTTAGACCAGACACTGAATTGAACATGCTATTTTACCAACCTGGTCTCCAGTTTAGCAATGTGATTACAAAAGTTATTTTTACTTGTAGTAAGACATATATGGAAATTATCACAACAGCCAAGATTTACTTTCCATATGGACAAATTGTCAGAAAATCTAAAACAAAAATTACCACCCCCACCTCTAAACACACTACCTTGAAGGTGTGTCACCAACACATCTCCACCACCATCTTTTTTCTCTTTCTTTCCTTCCTTTTCTAACTGGAGTATGTTTATCTTACAAATTATTTGGTGAGTTATTTGGCAATGTTGGTGCCTTAAAAAAAGCATCCAATGCACTCTGGAAACTGGTTGGCATCAGGAAGGGTATCCAACTGTAGAAACTATGCCAAAGCAGACAGTAGAACTTGCCACAGTCCTCTGGATTGCCAGCCTCCTGTCAAAACCTACGCCCATGCCGGCATATGAAAAACAGTTAAATTATTATATTCTTTTATTTGTTTCTGTCATTTGACTGTGGGCATGCTGGAGCACTGCCTTTAGAGCACACACACACACGTATATATATATATATATATATATATATATATATATATATATTCGCTATGATAGATCGCTGACCACTACATATATATATTTTTTTCTCCTTGTTTCTCTCCTTATTTCTTCCTGTGTTCCTTTCAGTTGAAGAACGTAGCTCGAAACGTCAAAGACTTTCTCTATTCCAGAGCGTTAAACTAATACATCCATTTGTTGTTTACACCACCTGTCTTCGTCTATTGTTTTTTTCGTAAATTCTCCCATTTATATATATATATATATATATATATATATATATATATACGAGAATCTCCATGAATTCAACAGAACTTTGTGTTTTTATCCAAAATGAAGACAAACACCACTCCTCCATGTGATCAGCTTGAAAAATTTGTTAGGATATTAAGATATTTTTCTTAACATGAAACCAATGGTAGCCTTAATACACAAATAAAGAAATTCTATCCACCAATGCCGTGTTGAGCACTCGTTTTATGTATATATACATATATACAAAATGCAATTTCAAGGTACAAATTCCAAACGCAAAGGTTCTCCGTATTTCATTATCATTATTTATATCACTTATTTCTTTTGAATTGTGAGTGAGCTAAGATGATAAAAAATTCAATTGTGAAAAGATGAATAATGATTACTAATTTGTTTAAAACTTGATTCAAAATCAGTGTTTATTAGGAAAGAATACAGAGAAATTAATCCCAGTATATAATAGGTGATCTTTTTTTTTTATATGAGCCTATACTGAGGCAGTTTAGTTGTGGAGGACAAAAACATTGTTATGAGCTCATCTCATAAAAATAATGACAATCATCATTTTACATCTGATTTCCATGTTGGCATGATACCTGTAATATACTGTAATTTATTTGTCTGTAGACTCTCTGTACATTGATCTGGGGACAAGTTTTTTAAAAAATCAATATTTTGATTTAACCTTTTACAGAATTGAATTCTTTACTAACTCAGATCTTTCACAATTCAAAGTAAATAAGTAACTCATATAAATAATGTTGCATTATGTAGAATCTTTTGAGTTCATATTTTAAACTTTAAATTGCATTATATATATAATATATATAATCATATATATAATGTGTGTGTGTGTGTGTGTGTGTGTATAAAGATAGATTGATTGATTTTGATTTGTTGTTTTTATTTTTGTTTCTGTCTGTGTTTTCTGACAGTTTTTCCATGGTTGGAGGGTAAATCTTGATTGTTGTGGTAATTTCTATACATGTCTTACCATGAGTAAAAGTAACTGCTTGTAACCACATTGCCAATATTTGGAGACTCACTCATTGAGTGGTAAGGTGTAAGTTAGCCATGTTAGTTTTGGCAGAAAGAGAATTAACTAGAAATAAGGTGGATCTTACATCTAAAATGAAAATTCTTTGAATAGCAAAAGCAGCTTCTCTTAGATTTTGTCCAATGCCCCGAGGGAAATTAAAGGTGCACAAATCTTCGTATGAGCAGTATTCAATTAATGGCCTGGCTTGAAACTTGTAAAAGGCAAGCAGGTGCTGAAAGTCAGAATAACATGCTTCTTTGGATTGGGGAAGAAAAAAAAACAATTTCTTATCTGTAACCTCTACAACTAAGATATATTCTTGCTAGATAATATTTACTTGAGAATGTTACACCTGTTATATTGCCTGTAGAAGAGTAAAGGATAACTGGATAAAATGCTCAAAATAGTTGTATGAGAAATGATTAGAGCTGAACAAATTAGATAGATGCTTGTTCTTACGAAATTCATTGATTTATCGTTGGTTACTGTTGTACAGCCTTAAATAGACAGTGAGTGTTATCTAAGGCCATAGCCAAAGAGAGTTCTCTGAAATTATGCTGTCATTGCCAATTACTGCTATCCAAAGCTACAGCACTAGAGTCAATGAGGGCTGTCTGAGGTTTTAATGACATAGCCAATGAAGGCTGTAGCTATGCTGTCACAGCTAATGATTGCTAACTGCAGCTGTAATACTCTACCTAGTAAGAGTTATTTGTAACAATAATTTATTCATGTTTTTAAGTAAATCACTGCAGCTTAAAAATATTCTGATTTTAATACATCATTATATTGTCATTTATCTTATGCCTGGCATTATTTTAGATTGATTACTCATAACTTGACATTTAAACGGTTATATTGTCTGATATGAAATTAATTTTTAAGTGCTGCATCTTTACACTAAACACAACTGGCATAAGTTTGAGTAAATTACAGTTCTTCTTTGGAAAGTTTATTTTAAATGGTCCCCACCAAAAATGAAATTAAAAACTGGAAATAGATATTTTGCTTTAAAAACTTCAATAAAAAACTAGCGAACATATACTTTGGTATATGCTCATCAGTTTGTGTTCTTACATTTACATAGATGTAAGCCAATAATTAACTCTGCTGAGAAAATCCTATGCAAAAATAGTGTCAAAGAAAGTTTGGCAACAAACAACATTGGGATGTTATAAGCATAGATAATAGTGGGAGTTTCTTGGAGCCATATAAATTGTAACAACCATAGAGTAATACCAAAAGAAAATAAAAACGTTTTGCCAATAAAGATTAATTTACTCCATTTGATCTACAAAATGTATAGCCTCTGATACATGCTAATGCTGCTTCAATTTCTGTTCAGTATCATCTTCAAACAATTTGAATAGCATTGTATATATCTTAGAAATCAAAGTTAGATTTTTGTCAACTTGGCAAACATCAGAATAGGTTATTTGTTTGTTTTGTTATGTTATTATGTCATTAGTTACATTCATGATTGTGATCCCAGAATTTTATTCACATAAAGCTACTCACAGAATGTGTAAGTAAGGAGGGAATGTGTTATGTGAATGCGTGCAGAAATGTAATGTCATGTTATCAGGTGATGTAGTTACATCAGGTTACCAAAATATTTTTATAAATGCTCTTGTGACAATCCTGTTCATTGATCTCATACATAATGATTTTTTTTTTTCTTCACATTTTCATTTCTATTTGTTTGCTCCATTGTACTAAAACCACCATTGACCATCAAAACCAAAATTTCATATTCTATGTAATTTATTACTCTGCTCAGAGTGACATATGCCGATGATGAGAAAAATGTAGGTAGCTTATGAGACATATCAACTCTGATATTTTCTTTTCTCTATACACTTTATTAGTATATGTATGTGTGCATTTAGTTTCAATCCCAATGATTATTTCCTTGAATCCATCATCCTAATATATAGCAAGATAAATTGTATCACTGTCATATGTCATATATGTGATATACTGGTACAATATATCAGTTCTTAAATCTTCAATGTGAACATCAAACATCATTTACTAAACAGTAAATCAAACCAACATGGCTTTATAATTACCGTAACGATGTATATCAATTCAGTGGTTTAAAATCTTCTGGTTTTTACAATAACAAAGTAAAAATAATAATCTCTGATTACAGAACAAAGATTTCGATGTTTATATTAGTTCTTCCTCATGATATGTTATTGTTCTCACCTGTAATATATAAAACCTGTTCAGTCTGCTTAAATGTATTTGTTCTCTTTTTTTAAGCCAAGATATGTTAAATGGATCAATGATTTAGCCAGGGACTATGAAATTACTGTGACAAACCAGATGTACTTTTTATACAAATTAGCATTAACATCTTGAGACTATAATCTGTATATATGTGTTTGTTTACATAGTGATTTCAATTTAAAGTATAGCTCTTAATTGTTTATCCGATCAATTATCAGCATAACTTACCTTTATTTACAGACTCACAATCCTTGGATGATGGAAAGCCTGAAAAAGTATCCCCAACTAACAGTGTCATATCTACAATGGCTGCTGATAGCACTGAAGATGATACAATGGGAGACTACACTTGCGAAATGTGTAGTGCCACATTTCACAGCTTAAACCAGTTTATGAACCACAGAAACTTTGAATGTCTAGGAGGTAGGTATTTTTCTACATTAATAAGATCATATCATTAGAAATATAGTAAATGTAGACATTTGAATTGGATCCGTTTTGTGAAATTATTAAATATTAAAACTATATTGCTCAAAATGAAGGCCTCACATTGTTCGCAATAATTCTTATTAAAACTGCATCAAAAATTTTTTTCACTATTCCACTTCCTGCTACTGAAAGAACATGTAGACAAAACAAATATTTTAATGTCTATACATACATATATATATATATATATATATATATATATATATATACACACACACACACACACACACACACACACACACGCACACACACGCACATGCACACACGCATTTGGAAGTGCCTAACAAAATAATCTAATTATTACTGTTGTTGTCATAGCAATAGAAAAATTCAAATTTTCTTTTAATCAAAACTCATCTAATTATTACAAATGAGCAAATGAAAATGGTTGTATCAAATTATAAGAGTATAGTCATGATAAACACACCTGGCTCATTCCATTAACAGCAGTTTAATATGACATGATGTAAAGAAAGTTCTAAATTTAAAAAGACAATTATTCTATGAGTAGTGTCATGATACACAACACACCAGGACCACTCCTTTACAGCTGTTAACCAAAGGAATGGTAGCCAGTTGTAAAAGCCCATCGAATACAATGAACAGAACCAAGATATGTCAAAAGATAATATATTGTTGATCTGTTCAATGCACTCCAGCATTAAAAAAATATATATATATATGAAACCATGATGATGATGATGTTGATGAAGACAACAACAATGATGACAAATTGTCAGATATTCTTGTTAGATCAATGAAAGAGCTACATAAGAAGTTTAGGGTCTCTGGTCAGTTGCAACTCCTAAAACTTAAGTCTTTTGGTTCGTTCATGTCACATTTCTGGAAATAACATCTGTTAATTACTCACCATGGCTTCTTTAACTTCTGTCAGATTTCAGAGAGTAAAAAATATTTTGTCTGCCAGAATATTAAAATGACAATGTAGGTAAATGATGCTAAGTGTCTCAACTTACTATGGAAACTAGTTCTAGAATGAAGATTCGAAAGGAAATGTATCAGAGATAAAGTTTTTATTGTAATGACATCATAAGTGCATCACAGGATGTGATCTAACTTTGCAAGAGTAAAGAATGCAATCTACAGATTCATAAAATGAATGTTATTGCTAAATATGAAAACACCTAGCGGGAAGTCTGTTGTAGTTCTGTGCAAATTATGACTTGCTGTCTTAGGATTATTAGTAGATTGTTATCTAATTGACTTAATTCAGGAAATATATTAGGATAGTGGTTATTGCGGTGAACCCATGAAACTTTAAGTTAGTGGATGATTGTGATGACCAAATGCTAGCACTGGTATTGTGGTGTGTAAGAGAGATTACATATGAAATGCACAAGAATATCTGTAAGGCTGTTGTATGAATCTATCTGAAAATATGATGTAACACTTTATATGAACGCTGAGAGTTAGATTGAAGATGCTGAAGTAAATGATTCTAATCTCTGTAAACTGATGAAACCTTATCTAAGAGGATATGGATGTGGTCAGTATTATCATCTCTCACAATAATGCTTTGATATTTATCCCAAAAAAAGGTAAAGATGACTCCAGTGGAATTTGAACCCATGGTTAATGTGCTATTGAGTTTTGTATAATTCAAGACATTAAGGTCACCAACTCTGTTCAAACCATGCCAACATGGAAGACAGATGTTAACTGATGGTGGTGGTGGTGGTGGTGGCGGCGGCAGCAGCGGTGAGGCGGAGGGGGGGGGGGGGGGAGGAAGTAACAGAACTTTTAATATGTGCATAAAAAAAAATACAATCAAAAACTACTTGTTGTATAAAATAGTAGTGAAGCATTTTTTTATATACCAATTTCTCTAGTATGTATGGAGAATTTGGTCATAGCACAAGGAAAGAAGTAGGTGTTTTGTAATACATAGATAACATAGCAGTGAATGTGATGGTAATTGTGAGAGTGTTTCAAAACAAAGTTAGGTCTACAATACAGTTACTTGAAAGACAGTTTAGTGATACAGAAAATACTTCAGTGGTTGTACATTTACAGATAGGTACTGGTTTTGAATAGTATTGAAAATAGTAGGCAATTCCTCAGGGATGAAGCATGTGCTTGGAGTGAATGTTCATTTAGGCAACATGGTAGTGAAATAATAGCATTCTAGATCAAGCAATAAAAGATAAAAGTCAAGCTTGGAAAGTGTGGAAGAAAGATAGTTGCAGACAAGACAATTATATATGGCCTGTTGACACCATATTTGCTATTCATCTCTATGCTCCATTAACTCTTAATATCTGGCTAACTGATAGGTAACCAGTAAAATAATTAACTAACTTGTTTTCTGAAGTTTCATTATAGATAACTGCTTCATTTGTATCAGATGCATTCAGAAGTTTCACACCATTCTCATCTATAATAGTATGTATGTTCAGAGATTCTATCTAGAACTTTTTAGCTAATGCCAGTACTACTACTATTATTTCCTGACCAAAAGAATATACAACTATCCTGACTCTTTCTAATGATTAGTCTCAATATGCTTTCAATTTCTCTTCTCAGTTTATAGGCCTGATGTCATCTACAGCACAAAAACACTCTACAGGCAAAATTTCATATACTCCAATGTATACAACTAGATATCCAAAGGCACTGTGTGCATTATATGTGTGTGTGTGTTTATACATACATATGCACACACATGCATAGACTATATACTCATTGTATTGATCAAAGTTGATTGTTACTTACTAACACATTGAATAGATTCAGAAGTAAAATGTGAAATCAAAACAGGAACAGCAAAATGACACAGCATAAACTATGATTGAAATCATTTAAATATTAGAAGGCCTAGCTGTGTATACTTACATTATCATTTCTCTCACTGATAGACTTTCCAATGTTCAAATTTATATCAGCCTTTCTGATTTGCACTGTGTTATACATAAAATTATATTATTAGAGTAGTATAGTTTGCATGAATCATTATCTGGTATAGATAAATGATTATAAGTTTTTTAAAACCAAAACAATGCAAGTTATAAGAAATAATACAAGTTGATGGTTTGTAATTTTATTGTATATTTCAATATTTCGGGGTTAGGATCACCTCTTCAGAAAATCTCTTCAGAGAGATGGTGTTGTGAGACGACTTTTCTCTTCTGTAGTGTGTTTATATGATGGGTTGGCAAGCCATAAAAACACAAATGTACAAATTCAGCTGTCGACTACAGTTGTAACCTAATTTATGGCTGGTTTGTATAGCAGCTGCATATACTGTGTTCCTGAAGGGGAACTGCATGCAGTTATGTCTTTTCTGAGGAGCAGTTAACAAATCATGAAATAGTCCATCAGGAAACTCCCCACTTTTATTTTTTCTGCTTATGAGGAAGCTTTCTGTACTATACAAAGAGTGTGTTTACATTCCTATCACAGCTAGACTTCATAATATTTAAAAGAAATTTAGTAGTTTCTTTTGAAATGCTACTGAAAATCTTTGTTGTAAGTGCAAGAACATGTACTTCTGAAAGTTATGTTTTTTTTAATAACCTTCTATAATAGGTACAATAAGAAAAAAAAAAGATAGACATGTTCCTGCCATAGCCATTCAGTCAATATATTGTTTACTTTATGCAAAACATATTATTTATCATTTAATGTCAAACTTTTCGCTGCACCAACTACAACCTGTGATCTGCTCACTAACACAATTCCACTGCATCTAGTTTGTGGTGAGTTTGTTGTTGGTTGGTATAACAAATGATAAATGTTTCAGTAAAGTTAACAGTCTTTGCATAGTTTTAAATGGTTGATATGTGTCTTCCGTGCTGCAATCATATTAGTTGCAACACACAATCTCAGATCAAATCACTAACCTGGCAAGTACATCTCTGAAATATATTGTTTAATATAATGTTAAAATTGGAACAACTGAAAAGATTAGTCCCTTGAAATCACTGCCATCAGCCTTCTGTAAAGATGTAAAAGAGATAATCTGGAGTATAAACACTGTCATTATGAAATATATCAAGTATATCATTTTATGTCCATATTCCAATAATGAAAGTGTGTGCATATGTGTGTATATGCACAAACATATATCTGTATGTGTATGTGTATACATATATACACACACATATACACATATATAACCCAGAACACACACATTTGAAAAGCTGAACACAATGTGAAAACTTCTTTCAGCAAAGTTTGTGTCATTCTGTTTTTTGAAAAAATATTTTTAATGATTAATAATTTTTTAGAAAATCTTTCTTTACATAATGTAACTGTATCAAATATTTTTAAAGGCTCTCACCTTCACTTATAAATTCACCAAAATCTCTAACAATGAAATTAGTATTATCATTACAGCAAGACATATTCTTATCAGTTTCAAGGGTGGGTATGTGTGTGTGTGTGTGTGTGTGTGTGTGTGTGTGTGCGTGCGTGCATGCATACACACCTATGTAAAAATGGGATTCTTTTCTCCAACCCATCATGGCTTTTTCTCAGTCATTATTATTCTGTCTCTTGGACCACATTGCTTTCTATCACCATTCTATCCTCCTGGTCAATTTTTCCAGTACATTCATACACATCTCAGAATACTGAATCTCTCTATTCATTCATACTTCTATCACATCCCTCTTATCACTTATCACTTGTCACTAACCTCTATTATTCTCCCATTATTTCTCACTCACCATACTTGGCTGTTAATGAGACTAAGGAAAGAAATGGATCTCTCCTTTGCACTGCAACCAGTGTGTGTGATCATCAGCAGCAGCAACATTTAATGTCTGTTTCCCATGCTGGCATGGGTTGGACAGTTGACAGGATCTGGCAAGCTACAATGTCAGTCTTGGCATGGTTTCTATGGTTAGTTGCCCTTCCTAACACCTATATATGTGTGTGTGAAGGCAAGGATGTGTGGCTGAGAAGCTCATTTCCCAACCACATAGTTTTGGGTTCAGTCCCACTAAACAGCACTTTAGTGTCTTCTACTACAGACCCTTGGAGGTAAATTTGATAAGTGGAAACAAAAAGAAACCTGTTATACATACACATGTTGTTTGTGTATGTGTATTTGTGTTTGTGTTTCTTCTTCTCTTGAGATTGTAAGATTGTTGTAAACAACTGTTATCATCATACAAGTGGTGTTGTTTGTTCACAATCTGCCACAAAAACATGACTTGCCATGCAGAAATGTTGCCGTCCTTGGAAACAAGTGAAAGTTGACTGTATGAAGAGCATCAGGCTATAGGAAATTTGCCACAATGAATTTTGGCTAAATTTTTGCTTACATTTTGTATAGCAAAGTAGGTGAACAGGTTGCCAGTTTCCAAGAAATGCTGTTTTGAGATGTCAGAACGGTCCCTGTGTTTCAGTGAAGTCTCAGATGTAATATGAGGATGAAAATGTGACACTTGAGGAGCATATTTAAGAAAGATTCTCACAAGAGTAAATGCTATTATAATAAGAATAAAAACTAGTCAGAGAAAAGAGTAACTTGATGTTGAATTGGGAATTAGAATTAATTTAAAGTTACCTGAATTTGTATTCCTGGACAGGATTTGATATTGTGCTAATATTTTGTTTTCATTTTCTGATACTGTTAAAAAAATAAACATATTCATTGTGTATATAAATTTTCCTGTTTAACTTCCACTGGATTTTAGGCCACTGTTGCTTTGATGCTGAAAGTTAAAACAAGTTTTACCAAGCACATAATTTCTTAACCTTTCTCAACACATTTTTACCTAACATATTTAAAATCATAGGCCTAACTTAATCAGTTTGGTTTGAAAGCTTTTATTCCATTTCTTTCTTAATTTTCTATCCAATGTCTTTAGAGAAATTTTATGTCCTCTCTCTCTCTTTCTCTTTCTCTCTCTCTCTCTCTCTCTCTTTCTCTCTCTCTCTCTCTCTCTCTCTCTCCCTTCCTTTTTCTTTGTAACTATTTATCTTCACCTCTTAACTGATATAAAGCAATATTAAACATGTTGGTTGCTACCAACTTATTTAATTGGAAAGAATTGTAGAAAGAAAAGAAGGTGATAAATAAGAAAGAGAAAAAAAAATAACTCCAAATACCGTTTGTTTTATCTTTAGTCAATGCACGTTAACAGCGTTATGGGTGTTCACTTACCATGAATATAAAAATGCTATGGGACCAAATTAGAGAATGTTAAAGTCAAGTACAGTGAACTATGAATATCAATGTAGCTATAAATATGGGTTGGTCTGATTAAGCTGGGTCCACATATGTCCCTTGCTCCTTTTTAATGACAACTGGGAGCCCCTGATTACGAATATTGTAATGCTAACTAAGAGATAGTATGGACTGTAACATAAATGCAAAAGCAAACCATTTCTTTAGTCTTTGTGCTAGTAATGCCTGCCTGGTGTACATTAAAAGTTGATATAAATGACAGTACACAGGAGACTGGCTCTAAGTTGGTTAGCTTTCACTTTTTATTCATAGAGATGTGCAAATATATTGCAACAAAATATGTGAAAGAAGTTGAAAATGAAAAAGAAAAAAAAATAGTTATAATGCTTTGGCGAAAACTAATGTGACATATCTGTACTGCTGCTACGGAATTCATTTGGCCTCTGCCATAATCCTCCACATAACCAAGTCATGTATGTTATATTTTTCCTTAGATAGCAATTTGTTTCCACGGAAAGAAAAAAGGAAAAAAAGGAAAAGAAATGAAAAGAGCCAGTCCAATGATTATATGTGTATCAGAACTTTAACACACATCTTTGATAATTTTGATAATGGTTGATAGTGTAAAGCACTTTCTCCTGACCTATGTAGTTCTCCTGAGGTATGTTTGGCATTTTTGGCATGTCAAATCTACCCTCTACAGGCAACAAGGAAATTGTTTCAGGCATCAAGCTTTTCTAAAAATTGCCCAGCGACTTATAAATCACCCGTAGAGCTAGTTTTTAAGAAATCCATTTTGTCATGGCTACCTGAGCTCTTGTGCATTAGAAGGTCTTGCCTAATGAAGTCAGGAATATCTATTCCTGCTACAACACTTTCTCAGTGTTCTCATGGGAGGAATCAACTGATTTCAGCCATTCTTGTCACAAATATTTTCTTACAGTGTTCACCTCAAAAAGCTTCTTAATTAAAACTGGATATGATAGACTAATCTCTCTAGAGACTTAGTTACAATGGCCTTTACCTGACTACTGGAACAGCAGCCTTTCTCTATTTCCATGGCAACAGTGTTACTCCCTAGAGTGCTGTCCCTATGGTGTCTCTTCAAACATAGAGCAAATAAAATTCCAAAATGGCTTCCTCCAGGGAAGCAGAGCTAGTTGAAAGCAATAGAAATTGCACCAGCTCTCCTAACTTGACCCAGAGTAGCAGCACGTTTACTAAGCTCAAGGGTCACTTGTAAAATATGGAATTGGCTTCAGTTTTCTGTTTGTCAGCATCAAAATGCAGCTGCAGTTGTATGCAATGAGAAAGACTGGGCAGTCTGTTATATCTCTACATTTTCTAGTTGGCTTCAGTCTGTTCCTTATATCTAGCTACTTCAAGGTTTGTACAGAGAATCCCAGTGCAATCCTGTATACATGCACTGATTAGGACACATGCTTCAGCATTAAAATCTAAGGTTCTTTACACACTAACGCACATGCATATACACATATGCACACATGCTTAGAAGCTCACACTCCTCTCCAACTCCAACAAAGTTATTACAACAGTCTGTGCTTGCTATAAAATGCTATTTTTGTTTAGATTCTCTTTCCTTTTTACAGTTTTCTCTCCCTTTCACTCCCTCTCTCTGTCTCCTCTTCTCTCTCCCTTTCTCTCACACTCTTCATCATTTTCATGAACATCATCTTCGGACTGAATTGTAAACACAGCATAATACTGTTATAATTTTCAGCTAAATAAATCTATATTACTACTGCTCCAGTTTAATATTTATTTCGAAAGTAAATTAATACATTGGTGTGTTTACTATTTTCAGCGTCAGTATTTTCAGTTTGTTTTTGTTTTGCTTTTTTAATCTCCACTTTTCCCCTATTATTATTATTGTATTCTTTCTTTCCAACTGCCTAGTTTACTATTAAGATATCCCTTCTATTTTCCGTCTGTACAATCTTTCTCTCTTCCAACAGCTTTGTCTATTCAGCTATCTAGTTAGATACTTCACTGTTTGGCTGAGTGTAGATTTGCTTCCTTCGTGCCCCCCCTCTCTCCCTCCCTCTCTCTCTCTCTCTCTCTCTCTCTCTCTCTCCTTATTTGTGTATGTGCTGCTTGTGTACATGCATGTGTGTTTGTGTATATATACACATTTATATAACAAGTATGTGTTGTATAACACATGCTTTTTATATTACATATATATGTGTGTGTGTGAATATATATGTATGTATGTGTTTATGTGTGTGTGTGTGTGTATATAAATATATACCATCATCATTTAATGTTCACTTTCTATGCTGGCATGGGTTAGACATATATATATATATATATATATGTACATGTGTGTTTATATTAATATATATATATATATAAATATATATATAATAATAATAATAGGGACAAAATCCAAAATTACAGGTAAAAACTCAATTAAAATTCATGACAAATATGTGACAGTGGATTTTCATCGATGAGTTCATGAACCTTGGTTCTTTTCCCTAAAACTATATATACATATAATGACACATACACAAGTACATCTATGTTATAGTTTCTTAATCACTACCCTTGTGTTAAAGTGTATTTTTCCATGAATAAACGAGTCTTCTGTAGTACTGCATATCACTTTTCTTTTGGGTCCTCCATCATATCTTTTGTAACTTCCTTAGGTCAACCTTCACCACTTCATCCCAGGTCTTTGATATCTCACTTCCACTAACTTAGCATGCTCAGCACATTTATATGCAGCTCACATCCTCCATATATCACATGGTTGTAACGGTGCTGCCTCTTCTCTTACACACTTCACTTAACGCTTCTTAAACTCAGTTTTGCTCTTAGCTCTTTGCTCTGGCATTCATGGACACTAACATTGCACATCCAACAGAGCATATCAGCTTCATTTCTTTTTATCTTTACAAGTTTTCCGCATTCAAAGCCCAAGTTTTGCTACCATACAGCATCGCAGTTCTAACCCAAGCATCTTAAAATCTGCTTTCCACTCCGAGGGGAAATGACCTAGCAGCAGTAATAGTTCCCCGAACTCTTTCCAACCCTTCCTTACCTGGGCTACTTTACTTTCAGAGCAACCAACTCCCCTGCTAATTATATCCCCTAGCTAACAGAAGCTATCCACTACATTTAGTGAACCATCTAAGCATTTAAGAGAATCTTTTTCTGGTGTATTTATAGTAGGTATTGCTCCAGCACATCTGCCACATTTATAAATATATATATATATATATATATATATATATATATATATATATATGCATGTATATATGTAAAGGTGAGATCCAAGGATTCAGGTATAAGAAGTTAGTAAGCTTTGAGCAGTCCATAGAAGGTATGAAAATCAACTTTCATGAACAATAGTGCTTTATTGACGAGGTTCTGCTAGCTAGGAAATATATGTAGCCTGGATTTTACCTACACCATTCCCTAAATTTGGATATATATATATATAGAGAGAGAGAGAGAGAGCGAGAGAGAGAGAGAGAGAGCGAGAGAGAGAGAGAGAGAGAGAGCGAGAGAGAGAGAGAGTATGTGTGTGTATGCATACATACCTCTTCAGCAAGACATGAGGGATTTATCTTGTGACTGCTTTGTGACCTCACTGGTGTTGGTGCCACCTAAAAAGTGCCCAGTGCACTCTGTTAGGTGGTTGGTGTTAGGAAGGGTACCCAGCCATAGAAACCATGCCAAAGCAGACATAGAACCTGGTGGAGACCTCTGGCTCATCCTATACCAGTTTAGGAAAGGGGATGTTAAATATATATGATGATGATAAACATACATACATGTGTTCTATATTTGTGTGTCATGTGCATGTGCATCTGTGGGTGTTTATATTATATTTGAAGACAAATGGAATAAAGATCTCTTACTTGAAGGGTCAGCAATAAAAAGGTGGTAAATTAATACCTCAACCAGGCTTCAGTCTGATCTGGCAAGGTTTCTACAACTGGATGCCTTTCTTAATGCCAACCACTCTGAGAGTATAGTGGGTGCTTTTTATGTGCCACCAGCATGGGAGCCAGTCAGGCAGCACTGGCATCGGCCACATTTAGATGGTGATTTTTACATGCCACTGGCACAGGAGCCAGTGGTGAGGTGGCATTGACCACATTCGAATGGTACTTTTTACATACCACCGGTATGGGGAGCACTGGCATTGACCCATGCATGAATGGTGCTTATTGCGTGCCCCCAGCATATATATATATATGTATATATTTATACATATATGTATGTATATATTTACAAATGTGTGTGTGTGTGTGTGTGTATACACACATATAACCTAGCTCAATCCATCTCTAGCTCTCTATCTATAAATTTATCCATGTATTTATTATTGTGTCCCTCTACCTACTTTATTTTATTTTATTGTTTCATGTCTATCTTACCTATCAATGCACCTGTCTATTCTTCAGCCTATTATTTTTGCATTTTTTTACTACCTAAAGATTTTTGGTTTATCTTCATTCACAATGGTTGTTTCAAACCTTACGTTCCATATTTCATTCATGTAAATTTTCTCACATTTCCTATTTGTTCCCTCCATCTTTCTCTCTTTGTCTCTCTATCTCCACTGCTCACTATCCACTCTCTCTGTGCATATATATATATATATATATATATATATATATTCCTATTTACGATATGTTTCTAATAATACTACAGTAAAGAAACAGGTAGTCACAGTTGAAGTTTGTTGCAAATGTATTTTTGTTTGCATGTATGTGTATCTGTGTGTGCATGCACACACATATTAGTATGTATATATACTGACATATGTATATGCATCTAAAGAAATTACTGCAGTAACTTAAAGGGGTCTATAACAGCCAGTAGCACGCATTTTATGGTGTTAAG